>NW_014541837.1:1614514-1622367 GCF_000741045.1 Vigna radiata var. radiata
TTTAGGGATGAAAAATATGAAATCCTATTTATTATTTTTTAATTAATAATTATGTAAAAATATTTATTAAAGTAAAAGAAAGATGCTTACATNTATGCTTACATGTATTTTCCAAGTTATAACACTTAACATAAATGTTCATTTTCTCTGCAAAAATGTAATTTATTGTTGGATATTTAATTTTTTTTTGTAAAACAGAAAGCCCATGGGCTGACCCTGACCCACAGGGCTTTGGGGCTTTTTAACCCTGGAGGCTTTTTTAATAAGGGGCACTTTTGGCCCTGTGGGCTTTTTTGGCCCCAACCCACATGGGCTAGGGCCAGGACCTATAATAGGGCCTCTTTGACAAGTCTAGTGTTTGGACCCTCAACAAACTACACTTTTTCATACGTAAATGTTCTCAGTTTAATGTTCTCATCATATAAATACGTAGCCAAATGTTTGGACCCTCAATAAAATACACTTTTTCATACGAAGCACTTTGTAATAAGCATAAGATGTCCCTTCCATCTTCAATACTTGCAGTAGCTGAACTCAGACGACCTTGCGTGAGTTATGCTCCTACAATATGGGGAGACACTTTCCTTCAATATGCTTCTCAATCCAAGGTATTAATTATTTCTATTATGTTCATATATAATTTTTATTCAGGTAGCTATAAATTCATTACTTTATTTAATAATCGATAACGGTTAATTCTTTGCAGGAAACCGATGACAATATGAAGCGGCAAGCAGAAAAACTAAAAGAGAAGGTCAAATCAATATTTCAATCATCATTGAATCAAAACATCGTACAAAAATTAAACTTCATTGACTCAATCCAACGTTTAGGCGTATCATATCACTTTCAACAAGAAATTAACCAGGCGTTGGAACAAATTTACAACACTTTCACACAACACAACACGATCAATGAACATGGTGATTATCACTTTATTGCTCTACTCTTTCGTTTGTTAAGGCAACAAGGATATGGAATTTCATCAGGTACGTAGATGTAGAACTTTCTCTTTGATGTTTAAGAAAAAAAAATATATATACATATATATGTATACACATAAAATAGGTTTGTTTCTTATATGTATGTTCAATATCTGAACAGATGTATTTAAGAAATTTAAAAATGGCCAAGGAAGCTTCAATGAAACGCTTGCCAGCGATGTTCAAGGCTTGTGTAGTTTGTATGAAGCTTCACATCTGAGAATTCCTGAAGATGACGTTCTAGAAGAAGCATGTGATTTCTCAAAAACTAAACTCAAGTCCTTGGTAAAACAACTAAGTCCATCTGTTGCTGCACAAATCAACCATTGCTTAAGGCGACCTTTTTACAGGAGTCTACCTAGGTTTGAGATAAGGCATTACATGACCCTCTTTGAACAAGATCCTTCCCATAATGAAACCCTATTGATCTTTGCAAAAGTAGATTTCAACCTTCTTCAAAAATTGCATAAGAAAGAAATAGGTCATATCACCAAGTAAGCCTTCTGCCTTTAAATTTCTATGCATATATAGTATATTGAAATACACTGTTCATCAAAAAGTTTTAGATCATACAGAACAAAGTATACTCAAATTGTTGAGTCGTAATTTATTTTAATAGGTGGAGGAAAGATTCAAACTTTGTGACTCTGGTCCCTTACGCAAGAGACAGATCGGTTGAAAACTATATTTGGTGTTTGGCAATGTCCTACAAGCCTGAATACAGCTTTGCAAGAACGTTTGTGGGAAAATTGATCCAGGTTATCTGTCTTCTAGATGATACATATGATGCTTATGGAACAGTTCAAGAACTTGAACTCTTCACAAAAGCAATTCAGAGGTTGATGTGTTTCACAAACTAGATCTTACATATTTTAATGTGAAAATGACTTTATATATATATATATATATATGTGTGTGTGTGTGTGTTGACTTAGCTCATGATCTAACATTAAGATTTCTTAGAATAATTCCTTCCTTCTAAATTTCAGATGGGATATTAGTCACATTCGATCTCTGCCAGAGTGTATGAAAGTGGTATTTGAAACAGTTCTACAACTGTGTGAAGAAATAGAGTTGCTGACAAGAGAGAATGGAAAATCAAGCTTTGTGGTGCCACATTTTAAGCAAGCTGTATGATTATTCTAATTTCAATTTTTCAACTTTTGAGTGCTTCTTTACTTGATTCAGTTTATCTTATCAGATTATTAGTTATTTTACATGCAGGTTTATAACCAAACAAAAGGGTACATGGTTGAAGCAAAATGGTGTCATGAGCGTTACATTCCAACATATGAGGAGTATAAAGCTAATGGAGTCTTAACTTCTTGTTTCCCTTGTATGATATGATAATATCCTATGGTTACCGTTCGGTATTTTTATACAGCTACCGTCCGGTACACCTTTTTATAACCACTGGTTGGGCTTCATGACCCACCTTTGTGGTTATCCTTTCTTTTATGGTGACCGTTCGGTATCTCTATAAAGCAACCGTCCGGTACACCTTTTTATAACCACTGGTTGGGCTTCATGACCCACCTTTGTGGTTATCCTTTCTTTTATGGTGACCGTTCGGTATCTCTATAAAGCAACCGTCCGGTACACCTTCTTTATAACCACTGGTTGGGTCTCTATAAAGCAACCGTCCGGTACACCTTCTTTATAACCACTGGTTGGGCTTCATGACCTACTTTTGTGGTTATGATAATACTTTATGGTTACCGCTCGGTATCTCTGAACAGCAACCGTCCGGTACACCTTTTTATAACCACTGGTTGGGCTTCATGACCACCTTTGTGGTTATCCTTTCCTTTATGGTGACCGTTCGGTATCTCTATAAAGCAACCGTCCGGTACACCTTTTTATAACCACTGGTTGGGCTTCATGACCCACCTTTGTGGTTATCCTTTCCTTTATGGTGACCGTTCGGTATCTCTATAAAGCAACCGTCCGGTACACCTTCTTTATAACCACTGGTTGGGCTTCATGACCTACTTTTGTGGTTATGATAATACTTTATGGTTACCGCTCGGTATCTCTGAACAGCTACCGTCCGGTACACCTTTCTTATAACCACTCAGTTGGGCCTTCGTGGTTATCCT
This sequence comes from Vigna radiata var. radiata, assembly GCF_000741045.1. Lineage (NCBI taxonomy): Eukaryota > Viridiplantae > Streptophyta > Magnoliopsida > Fabales > Fabaceae > Vigna > Vigna radiata. Next base: position 1,617,597 of record NW_014541837.1, read on the forward strand.
TTCCTTTATATTTTTCACTCTTTCTGTACTTGTAATTCAATTCAATCTCATTTCAATCTATACTACCTTCTTTTTCTTTGGCTTCTCTCTTCTCTTCCTTCATACTTTTCTTTTTACTGCGCTATGAATCTATGATGGTATCAGAAGTTATCTCTGCTGTTCTCTAATTCTTTCTGCAATCTTGTTCTTGTTTTCCTTCTTTTCTCCTTGAATGGCTACCCCTGAAGCCAATACCCAAACCCACGAATCTCCACATTCATACCTTTATCTTCACCCCAACGAAAACCCAGCAATTTCCCTTGTTTCACCTGTGCTCAACAACACAAACTATCATTCATGGAACAGATCCTTCGTTACAGCTCTTTCTGCAAAGAACAAGGTGGAATTCGTTCTTGGATCTGCGACTCAACCTGCACAGACTGATGCTACGTTTCATGCTTGGTTCCGCTGCAATAGTATGGTGGTTTCTTGGCTGTTACATTCGGTTTCTCCCTTCATCCGTGAAAGCATCATTTGGATGGACAATGCTTTCGACATATGGAACGACCTGAAGATCCGTTTTGCCCAAGGTGACCTTGCAAGGATCTCCACATTACAAATGGAAGCCACCACCCTGTCCCAAGGCGAACTTTCGGTCACTGAGTATTTTACCAAACTCAGAATCATTTGGGATGAACTTGATAGTTTCCGCCCAGATCCTATCTGTATCTGTAAATCAAAATGTTCTTGCACTGTTTCTTCAATTCTTTCTCAACGGAAACACGAAGACCGTGCAATGCAACTTCTACGAGGTTTGAATTCTCAGTATACCAATATACAATCTCATATTCTCCTTCTTGACCCTCTTCCTCCTATTTCGAAAATTTTTTCTCTTATTATCCAACAAGAACGTCAGATCATGACTGATCATGTTACTGCTAGTATGCAAACTAATTCTACCACTATTACTTGCACCTACTGCAATCGGGGTGGTCACCAAGAAAACACCTGCTTCAAAAAACATGGTTTTCCAAACCAAGATCACCGGAACGCTAAGACCACCAACAATAACAGTCGAAAGATTTGCACATACTGTCGTAAAAATGGTCATACCATTGATGTGTGTTTCAAGAAACATGGATATCCCCCTGGCCATAAGTTTTCCAATAACAAACTCGGCCAGATTCATAACATTTCAACCGCCAGTGATGATATTCAACCGAACGGATTGGCTCCTAATCATTCTTCTACCGAAACCGTTCAACTAACACCTCAACAATACAAAATTCTTGTCGACCTGTTCAACAAATCTGAATCTAATGCTCCCAATGTTCACATTAATCAAGTAGGGACTCTCTCCACCAACACTTCCCCAGGTAATATTGTTTCTGCTCTTCACGCTAATTCCAGTAATACATGGCTCCTTGATTCGGGTGCCACCGATCATGTTTGTATCTCTTTAAAACTCTTTTCTTCTTATCAAAAGATTACCCCTATTTCGATAACATTACCAAATGGAAAAATTCTACAAGCTCATTACAAGGGCACCGTTCGGTTACACTCTAAACTCCATATTTTCAATGTGCTATATATTCCTAATTTCTCATTCAATTTAATATCTGTCTCACAGTTTATTGCCAACACTAATTGTACACTAATTTTCTCTCCTTCTGGCTGCATTATGCAGGACACCCAAAATCAAGAGAAGATTGGTTTGATTAGACATCACAATGGATTATATCTCTTTGACTCTTCTGTTTGTAAACATGATACTAATTGTAGTCCTTTAATATGCTCTATTCAGACTCCAAATTTGTGGCATGCTCGTTTTGGACACCTTTCAAATGATAGATTACATCTTTTGCAAAATAAACATGCTTATATAACAAATGACACTCAAATTCCTTGTGATGCGTGTCATCGTGCTAAACAAAAGAAACTTCCCTATGCTGCTAGTACATCTCATTCATCATGCTCTTTTCATCTACTGCATATTGACATATGGGGTCCCAGCACTGCTTCTATGAATGGTTTTAAATATCTGTTGACCATAGTTGATGACTTTTCCCGTTATACTTGGATTATACCTATGCTAGATAAATCTTCTGTTAAAAACCATATTCTTACTTTTCTCTGCAATATAGAAACTCAGTTTAATAAAAAGGTTAAAATAATACGAACTGATAATGGTGTTGAGTTTAATATGCATGAACTTTTCTCAAATAAGGGCATTAATCATCAAACCACTTGCGTCGAAACACCTGAACAAAATGGTGTTGTTGAACGCAAACACCAACACATCTTAAATATCACACGTGCCCTCCTTTTTCATTCAAATTTACCCACTGTTTTCTGGTGTTATGCAGCTCAACATGCTGTGTTTCTAATAAATCATATGCCCACACCTGTTCTACAAAACGATACGCCACATGATCGTCTTCATGGGTCTTCTTGTGACCTATCCATGTTGCGTGTTTTTGGTTGCCTCTGCTATGCCAACACTATTACTGCTCACAGAAAGAAATTTGATGATCGTGCTGTTCCTGGAATTTTCTTAGGTTTTAAACAACACACAAAAGGTTATCTTTTCCTAAATCTCAAAAATCATAAGGTTGAAGTCTCTCGTAATGTTGTTTTTCATGAAAATATTTTTCCATATCACAATCTTCAAAAAACCGACAGTTCCTTATCTCTTCCTCTACCAAATAATTACACCCATAATTATGATTATCTCCTACCGAACGGCCCCACTGCTACCGATATACCGCTCGGTTCTTCTACTGCTGATAGACCGTCCGGTAATTTGGTTCCTGATTCATCAACTGGCTCTCATAACACACCTACAGATATAACTCAACTTGATAATACTTGTAATAACTCCTCTGAAAGTGTCAGACGATCTTCTAGACCCCGAACGACACCGACTTACTTAAAAGATTATAAAACTAATAGCGTTGTCCGTTACCCCATCATGAATTATCTTTGCTACAATCGTCTTTCGAAACACTTCAAACATACAATTTTGTCTATCACTTCTAATGCTGAACCAAATTCTTATTCTGTTGCTTCTAAAAATCCCGAATGGGTTACTGCCATGCGTCTTGAACTTGATGCCCTACAGGCTAACAATACTTGGGTATTAACCACCTTACCCCCTGATAAAATTGCTATTGGTTGTCGATGGGTTTACAAAATTAAATATAACTCTGACGGCTCTATCGATCGCAATAAAGCACGTCTGGTCGCCAAAGGATACAACCAGATAGAAGGGTTGGATTACTTAGAAACCTTTGCTCCTGTTGCCAAGCTCACTACCGTTCGGCTCCTTCTTGCCATAACCGCCACACAAAATTGGTCACTAAAACAGTTGGATGTTAACAACGCTTTTCTCCATGGTGATCTTCATGAAGATGTCTATATGAAAGTTCCCCCTGGTCTTACCACTTCCACACCGAATCAAGTTTGCAAACTACAGAGATCTTTATATGGTCTTAAACAAGCCGGCCGGCAATGGTATGCTAAGTTACACACTTTCTTATTGTCACATAATTATAAATGTTCAACCTCTGACAATTCTCTTTTCTTGCAACATAATGGACAATACATTACGACACTTCTCATTTATGTTGATGACATACTCATAACCGGCAACAATGATGAAGAAATCGAACGCATCACCAATCTTCTCCACTCAACTTTTCGCATCAAAAATCTTGGTCATCTAACTTACTTCCTCGGCCTTGAAGTTGCTCGCAACTCCAAAGGCATCCACCTTAGCCAAAGAAAATATGTCCTTGATCTTCTTGCTGAAACTGGCATGCTTGACAGCTCCCCTGTCCCTACTCCCATGGTTCATAGAAGTACTGCCACTAATATTGATCAGGCTTTGAATGGTGATGTTGCTGCCTCTTATCGACGTCTTATTGGAAAACTTATCTACCTTACTACCACTCGTCCGGACATTACTTTTGCCGTCAATCATCTCAGTCAATTTATGTCTGCCCCCACGACTGCTCATCAACAAGCCACAACTCGTATCCTACGGTATCTCAAAGGTACCCCCGGTACTGGTATTCACTTTCCGTGCAATTCTACTATTCAACTAAAAGCTTTTTGTGACTCTGATTGGGCCACCTGCCCTAACACTCGCCGTTCGGTCACTGGTTTCACTATCTATCTTGGAAACTCTCTTATTTCCTGGCGTTCAAAGAAACAACCGACTGTCTCCCGTAGTTCTTCTGAAGCCGAATACCGTTCGCTCACTAGCACTGTGTGTGAAATGCAGTGGCTTACATATCTACTCCATGATCTCCACGTTACTTACACAACTCCTGCCCTCATCTATTGTGACAACCAATCTGCCATCCAAATTGCCTCTAATCAAGTTTTTCATGAACGTACAACGCACATTGACATTGACTGCCACATCGTACGTGAAAAGGTTGCAGCTGGGCTAATCAAGCTTCTTCCCATCTCCACTACTATGCAAATTGCCGACATATTAACTAAACCGTTACCACCTCCTAATTTTCAACATCTTCGTTCCAAGCTGGGTCTCCAAAACATTTACGCCTAACTTGAGGGGGGCTGATAATATCCTATGGTTACCGTTCGGTATCTTTATACAGCTACCGTCCGGTACACCTTTTTATAACCACTGGTTGGGCTTCATGACCACCTTTGTGGTTATCCTTTCCTTTATGGTGACCGTTCGGTATCTCTATAAAGCAACCGTCCGGTACACCTTTTTATAACCACTGGTTGGGCTTCATGACCCACCTTTGTGGTTATC
>NW_014541837.1:1628497-1631853 GCF_000741045.1 Vigna radiata var. radiata
AACCCTATGGATGAATGATATGAGGTGTACTAACCTCGTGGAGGGTGTACCAACCCTACGAATGAATGTTGTGAGGTGTACAAACCTCGTGGAGGGTGTACAAACCCTATGGATGAATGATTTAAGGTGTACGAACCTCGTGGAGGGTGTACAAACCCTATGGATGAATGATATGAGGTGTACAAACCTCGTGGAGGGTGTACAAGCCCTACAAATGAATAATATGAGGTGTACTAACCTCATGGAGGGTGTACAAACCCTATGGATGAATGATATGATATGATTGCCGGGTTCGACCATTATCTTACAGAGGGCTGAAACAAAAAGAAAAACTTGAACTTAGAGTGCCAGGCGAGCTGGGCTTATGTGATTTTGAAATTGCCAGATGAAACTGAACTTTTGAAATTTTGAAATTGCTAGATGAAACTGGGCTTTTGCAATTTTGAGATGGCCAGATGAAGCTGGGCTTTTGAAATCTTGAGATGGCCAGATGAAACTGGGCTTTTGAAATTTTGAGATGGCCAAGTGAAACTGGGCTTTTGAAATTTTGAGATGGCCAGATGAAACTGAGCTTTTGAAATTTTGAGATTGCCAGGTGAAACTGGGCTTTTGAAATTTTGAGATTGCCAGATGAAATTGGTCTTTTTTTTTTTTGAAATTGCCAGATGAAATTGGGCTTTTGAATTTTTGATATTGCCAGATGAAACTGGTCTTTTGTTTTTTGAAATTGCCAGATGAAACTGGTTTTTTTTTTAATTTGTTTTTTGAAATTTTGAAATTTTGAAATTCTTAGCTTTTTGAAATGCTTTTTTTTTAATTTTCGACAAAAAAGCGATTTTTGAAAAGCAACGAGTTAAAACCCTTCATGACAAAGTGTCAAAATCTTTATGCAAGATCACAATGTGTCAAAACCCCAATATGAGAGAAACATGATCAACAAGAATCAATATGACTTAAAAGGAAAAATAAAATTGTATATTTTTTGTATTTTTGAAGAAACACGACAACCATTCATGTGAATGAAGAGGGATTCGATCCGAAAAATTTCCTTTCTGATTGATTGATGAAAACATTTGCTTTGTTTTGCATTTCTTTTTTCTTGAGTCAACCATCTTGCTTGCAATCCTCAAACTGGTCTTTATTTTCAATGTTTTGTGAAAACTAAGGAATGTCATCCTTCCGAGGTCTAATGTTAAGATTATTACATTTTGACTTTTCTTCCAAGGCATCAGTGCGCACATGCTTGAATTTGTTGGCAAGTGGAGAGATTAAAGATGTTTAGAAGGGTTTAGAGGAGAATGGGATAACTGTATGGACAAGTCATTCCTCATATAATCCTCAAAGGAGATGTGATATGAGAATGTCAGGGTGAACACGAGATACACAAAGGGTGCCCTAGCTTGATGTTATGGAAAATGAGCTGGGGTTTGGATCCATGAAAGTTAGGGTGAGAAAATTTCAAATGAGATTTGCAAAGCTGCCCCCAGTCTTGAGGTTATGGATTGATGAAAAACTTGTGTGCGACTCACAAAACCGCCCAATTTTTGTTTGCTTTTCTTTTTTTTTTTGTTTATTGTGGTATGGGTTGATGAAAAACTCGAGTGAGGCTCTCAAAGTTGTCCCAGTTTTTTTTTTCTTTGGCAAGGGGTTCCATTTGGAAGAGGTATTGGACATGAAAAGGATCGGCTAAAAGGATGGTCCCAAATTAGTTTGATTTTTCTTTTGCATGCTTCTGGTTAGATGACAGGGTGATCCCCTCTTCCCTAGACATCACTTTTTCTTCTTTTTTCATTTTCAAACCCTTTTTTTTTTTTACGACATATTGAATGTTAATTCACCTTATCGCGAAATTAAGCTTTATGAAAATTTGAACAATCATTGTTCAATCTGTGTGGGCTTTATTAGGCTTGTAACGTGGCTAAGGGCTACAAGGTAATGAAAGAAAGGATATTAAGGCCCAAATGAATATTTGTCGGTTATTTTTTTTTAAAACAAGGGTTATCATGTAGGCATTGTATCAACTATTGGATCTTTGAGCACTTCGTCTTCTTGAACTTTGATTTTCACTTCTTCTTTTTCAACATCACTTTGTGATTTCCTTTTGTTCTTTTTGTAGTTTTTTTTTTATTGTGGTATAGATTGATGAAAAGCTCTTTATTTCATTCTTGAGTGCTCATCATTTGCATCATGAGTTGACTCCTACCTGATGACAACCTTTGCTCGGGGACAATTTTGAAAAAGAAATTATTTTTGGCTTAAACGGGGTGACAATGGATATATTTTTTGTTTTTAGGTAAAGACAAGAAGGCCACACATCATTTTGAACTCTGATTGTTTTATTTTCAAAAGATTAATTTTGCGACTAGATGACCTCAACATTAGTCGTTTTTTTTTTTTACTTTTCCTTTTCTAGACTGCCCTTTCGGGTTTTCAATCTAATGGACTTATTCTCTTTTTGAAAGTTTCTTTTTCTTTTCTTTTTGCCTTCTTTTTTTTTTTGTTTTTTGCCTTATATTTTTTTACTTTGTCTCAATGGATTCGGGGATCACCCTACTAGCGCAAGCGAGAAAAATTTTGGCCAAGTCGATCTGCCCCAGTGAAAATGTTTACTTTGTTATTGAGGGCAGCGACGATGTTTGTTGAGGGGAGATCCTTTATTTTGGAAAAGTGAAGGGCGAAGGTTTTCAAGCAGCATGTGCACAAACGTCTTGTGAGAAACGTCAAAATTGTTATCTTTGATTTAACATTTGACCTCGAAAAAATCTGACACTACAACTTTTGTTTTTTATTGCCATTTTTCATCATTTTTTATTTTCCAAAAACAAGAGTTTGAAGATTTGCAAGAATGACAAATGACTCAAGATCGCCATCATTTTTTCAATTTTTTTTCACAATATCTTTTCAGAACTCGGTTTCCAGCACCACTTGGAGAAACCCTGTAGAGAAAGTTCGCATTTAAAGTCATAGATGACGGCGCGATATCAATGAACACAGATCTCTTGGCAAGATACTTCACAACATCAAATTCACTCGTATGATGACTTATGTTTTCTTATGTGTTTCTANAGCCCGCATCATTGTTTCATAGCATCTGTAGAGACATTCTCAAGCCTTGCCTTAGTGTAGGGTTGACTTTCTTTACACTTGAATAATTCTGAATCGATCAAAACTTGTCTTTGCAATTGACAACAGACACTTTTGGTGTAATGATCGATAGCCCCTTCATGGTGAATACCTTTCGTATCGTGAGTCTTGAAGTATTGAGGGTCTAAAGGCTTCATGTAACAATTAGAGACAAGGCCTTTTTGAAGCAGACTTGGAAGCAACGTTGCTTAAGTCATATGTATAGGAGTGAA
>NW_014541837.1:1632265-1653045 GCF_000741045.1 Vigna radiata var. radiata
CCGGTACACCTTCTTTATAACCACTGGTTGGGCTTCATGACCTACTTTTGTGGTTATGATAATACTTTATGGTTACCGCTCGGTATCTCTGAACAACAACCGTCCGGTACACCTTTCTTATAACCACTCAGTTGGGCTTCTCTGTTGGGCCTTCGTGGTTATCCTTTCCTTTATATTTTTCACTCTCTCTGTACTTGTAATTCAATTCAATCTCATTTCAATCTATACTACCTTCTTTTTCTCTGACTTCTCTCTTCTCTTCCTTCATACTTTTCTTTTTACTGCGCTATGAATCTATGATGATAACTTCGTTTATTAGCTTAGCAGAATTTGCAACAGAAAGTGTGCTGGATTGGATTTTCAGTGATCCAAGTATCATTAATGCTGCATCAGTTATTGGGAGAGTACTGGATGACATGGGCTCACACAAGGTACTATTCATGTCATCAAAGTTAAAATCTGTTTTTAAGTTCATGCAAAATATAAGAATTGGATTTTCTGTAATGAATAGTTTGAGCAACAAAGAGTACATGTTGCATCAGCTGTGGAATGTTGCATGAAGCAGTATGGCATTTCAGAAGCAGAGGCTTATAACTTGATTCACAAAGATGTTGAAGATTGTTGGAAGGTTATAAATGAAGAGTGTATAAAGTCAAGTGATGATATTCCAAAGTGTGTGCTGGATTGTGTAGTTAATTTGGCACGTATATCTGAGCTTTCTTATGAAAATCATGAGGATAAATATACAAATGGATAATTGCTAAAAGATTATGTTTCTTCATTGCTTGTGGATCCCGTCTCCATCGATCAGGAGAAGTTAACTGCCTTATAAATGACTGGAGCATGCCTTATTACAGTATGACTACATATACTATCGAATCTGAACTATTATGAAAATCAATTCATGCTTATTTGAGTTGTGTCATATTACTTTCACTTGTTTGATCATGAATGTAATGAGGTGTAGTGGTTTTATAAGTAAAGGCCTTTAGTTTGTTTCTGTATTTGTTATAATAATTTAGTTCTCAAGATTTTTGTATGACCCACATGCTCCTCTCATTATTATAAAAATTGTTAATGTTATTTTCTAACAAATAATATTAGAATTTTGGAGAGGAAAAAAACTAATTTACACTAGTAAAAAACTGTCTTTTTACAGCGCATATTATGCAACGGTTCTCTAGGAACCGTAGCATAATACTGTGCGATGGCATTTTCGAAAATAAAACGAACTTATAGGCCGCGGTTGTCCCGAGAACCGCGGCCTATTCCCCGATCAAACTTCTGCCTTTGACACCACGTCAGAAAAACAATAAATTGTTGGGAATAGGTTGAGGTTCTGCTGGCAACCGCGACCTATTCCCCTACAACGTTCTGACATTCCCCAATAGTCAGCCTGTAATAGATTTGTAGAAGTATAGGTCACGGTTTTGCTGGCAACCGCGGCCTATTCCTCTGCAAATTTATTGCAGGCTGAAAACACGATTGGGGGGCAGTTGAACGTTATGCTGAAAATGATAGGACAATAGACCGCGGTTGGGGGAGGAAAACGACGCATAAAGTTTGCTGAATATTTTCAAAATTGCCATTTCATTTTAATTTTTATCTGTTTTTAATGGGAATAGGCCGCAGTTGTGCTAGGAACCACAGCCTATTGACAGCGGTTTTAATGTGAACCGCGGTAGTATCATTTAATTAGGTTAAAAAAAAACTTTGAATAATTTTCGTCTTCCACGCTATCAATTTCGGAAAACCAAACCCCGAATCTCCGTCTCTGCCGTGCTGCGAGCTTTCCTTCGTTAGCCTCCACATTGACGTCGGACCCCTGCTTCTCCGTCCGCCTACACAATGACGCCAGCCATTCACTAATCGTCTCCGTCTTCGCGGGACCCGTGCTTCTCCGCCACCTCTACATTGACGCCAGCCATTCTCGAATCGTCTTTGTCTCTGCCGGACCCCTGCTTCTCCGCCGCCTCTACATTGACGCCATCCATTCCCGAATCGTCTCCGATGCTGGACCCTTGCTTCTCCGTCGCGACCCTGCTTCTCCACCACCCTTCTTCTCCGCCGTGCCAAATTTCTTTGCGAAGAGAACCAAAACAGGTATGGAAGCTAACCTAGTTTGGTTTCAATGTCTGATTGCTTGTGATGAAATGTTCTTTCAATTGATTTCAATTGTATTTACGTGATTTCTTGAATTCAATTTGATTCCCTACCTTCACAGTCGACTGTTGAAAAGAATAAGGCATCGTCGTGCTATAAAGCTCGAGCTATGTGCATGTCCAAGAATGCCACATTTCTTTTTTGTGATATTTTTTTTTTCAATGAATGGATTGAATATCACACAAAAGCATCCTCTGTCATATTAAAAAAATTTAGAAATTTAGCATGGGGTGATAAATGGCTAAAGAACATAAAATAATAGCACTATAATTAACCTAAGAACATATATCTAAGCAGAATTAATTTTTTTTTGGCACACGATGTATAAATTATATTGTTATAACTTCAAAGTTGTGATAGAAACATGGGTATTATTCATTCAAAGAAATTGCAACAGAAGAGTATATTAAAGGAAGGATTATAATGTTGGTAGTGTGAAAAAGATTATTTATAGAGTTAGGCAAAGCACATAACAGAGGCAAGAATTAATGTTGTCTGCATATTGCATGTTAAGATGTTAAGCGAGGCCATATGAGGGAATCATTGTGGACCTAAGGCATTGTAAAGATGAAGGGAAAAAAGTTTATAGAAACGGAATAGAGATTCTTAAGGTAAAAGTTTTAAGGCTTCCAAGAAAACATTGTCAAAATAACTTATGCGTACAGATTCTTAAATTAAAAAAATTATCAAATGATTTGTTTTTAAATAATTATTAAATTAAACATAAAAATTGATGATTTGTCAGAGCTATAAAAATATATTCAAATCCTAATTTAAATTATATTATTTTCCTTTTTTCTTTCACTTTATATTTATTTAAACGGATATTATTGTTTTTCAGTATTTGAACCTTGTAGTACTCCAACGTTTTCACCCAACTTGTGATATTTTTTAAGTGAAACTCCAAACTCAAATGTTAGACAAATTATAAGGTATCTTCCAAATTACTAGGTATGCACATTATATAATAAATTACTTCAAAACATGTATAGGATTCGGATACAGATGTACTTTATCATAATTAGTTTTAAAAGCAATATACAATTAAATGTTAAAATAAATAATTAAAAGATCAATAAATACAACTATTTATAATGGTCTTTCATAAAATAAATGTATGATACGTGACATGTACAGTAAATATAAACATGTATTTACTTTCCAATACTTTTTATTTTCCTTCCATTTTTCATTGTTTTTTTCTCCCAGTTATTTTGTATCTGCTACATAAACGATTTGTTGCATTTGTGTGTAGGTGTTGTGATTTTGCTGTGTTCCAAATCTCGAGTAGTCGTATCTTTTCTGTTGTTGACTCCTTTTTCACGCTCTCAAGTTTTTATTATTGTGTTTATTAAAATTCTTTTGTAAATTTTTAATTTTTTGTATGTTGAATATATGTAATTATGTGTGATTCAATGTTTGAATTGATCATTTGATTGCTTATTAATTGTATGATTGTATGACTGAATTTATTGTATGATTGAATTGATTTAATATGTAAAATTATATAGTTGTAATTTTGTAATATTTAGGAATGGATCGAAATTGGATTAATTTACCACACATTAGTGCTGAGTACAAGAGAGGTGTAAATGAATTTATACAATTTGCGCAACGTAATGAGGGGAGAAGTGATGATGAAGTGAAGTTTAGATGTCCTTGTGTGAACTGTTTGAATGGGAGAAAGTTGAAAGCAAGCCAAATTAGAGAACATCTTATCTGTGATTGTTTCCTAAGATGTTATACAACATGGATATGGCACGGCGAAGAAATGCACTTTCTGACTGACTCGCAAATTGAAAATGTTATTGATTCCACCATGGAAGAAGATCGACCGGATGAAGAAAAATTAGAGGACATGATCCGTGATGTTGGCGCAGAAAATTTTGCCAAAGCTCATGTGTATGAGACGATGTCGANGTCGTTCCTCCTTCAATTTTGCCACTACTGCTCTCACCCGCTGCTTAGCATTATGAACTTGTTTCTCGCAGTTTAGGTAAGGAGAAATTAACTTGAATGGCAACGTGATTGTCTTAACCCTCTTCTTGATCAATTTGGCTAAGGGAATCTTTCACTAATAGTCCATGATCTTTGGCATCTCTCCAAGCGAACAACGTTGCCCCAAGTGTCCCTAGCATGAAGCATTTCAGTAAAGGTCTCTTCCTCAGAAGATCTGCAATGTGGTAAGAGATGCAGGTGTTGGCGACCCTCTCATAGGATACCCAAATTATTTTTCTTTCTTTTTTTGTCTTTTTTTTTTGTTTTCGTTGTGTTTTTTTCTCTTTCTTTTGTTCCTTTTTCTATTTTTTTTTTTGTTAACACATACACAACAATGGATACCCATAAGGGGGACATTAGGGTAATTCTCTCAACGGCGTGTGATACATGATATTTGCTGCCAAGAGATACGCCATTTAAACTTTTCCTTTTCTCAGCCTGCACAAAGCTGTACTCATTCATTTACTCCCTTTCATCTTGAGTTTAACCGCAGTAGTTCCTAAGGGACATGCAGCATTCAAAGCGCCCTTACTCATGCGAGAAATGAAGCACACATACGACACCGGTAAACAGCGTAACATCTTCCTTCTCCTTGGCTCACAACATTGACCGAGGGTCTATAAGTTTCAGCTAGGCCAATAGTGAATGGATTCTCAGAGTTAGTACATTCACGAATGTTTCCCACCTTTCATACTCAATTAATCAATACAAGAACCACTCTAGACATCCTTGAGTAAGACCTCTTGTTGTAAGTATGGATTCACTCACCAATCTCAAGGGTGTACTTTTACGATTTTCTCTAACTTCAAGATAGAGGTATACTGCCCAGGGTAGTTGTATGGAGCTTTGCCCTCGAGAAATGCATTTAAGATTTGCCCAAATTCTTCCATTCTGACAAGCTTGACAAAATCTTATATCCGTTCTTGAACGCGTCTTTCAGAGTTTTTTCAAGGGATTAATACTGCTTCCCTTGGCCTCAATGTGTATGCTTTTCTTCAAAATGTCTGAACTCGAATACCCCTTGACTCAAAATTCCATGTTAATTTCCATTTTTACCGTAATCATGACTTTATAATTTCTTGACTAGAACCCACAAAATTTGACGAGACCATAAAAACATGAGCAACAAAGAAAGAAGGAAAAAGAATGTAGTGATATGTACAAAGTGCTTGATTTTATTAAGCAAAAATGAGGGTTATAAGACTGCACACATCTCCCTTTGTGCCCTAGTGAAGGTTCAACATTTTAGATTTAAGGTCAAGTATATGCAGTCTCACCAGGATAGTTCCCTGATCCTAAGGATCAAAGGTCACTAGAGCTATGGCCCCCTTCAAAGCATCTCCACAACAGTCGAGTAATCAACTAGATGAGGAGACACAAGTGAAGAGAACAGACTCTAGCTGGAGTTCTCACGATAGCCAGACAGGAAGTACATCCTAGAGTGACACCGCTACACAACTCCTCTAATTCTAAGCTACGCTCAGACCCGGGTATAGGGCCCCACTCAATAGATGCATAATATGTGTGTGTGTGTGTGTGAAGGGAGAATGCAATGCACCCAAACCCTCACCTACAAAACAACCAGAAGATTCCCAGGCAGATATAAGCATGTTTTCTACCCTAGGGTTCAATATCCAACAATTATTGCAGTTATTCCAAATATCAAGCATAGATAAAGAAAAGGGAAAGAGAAACACAAAGCAAAACCACATTGAATTCGCGCATCTAATTAAATGGCCTGACTCTCTAGCGGTCCCCAGTGGGGTCGCCATCTGTCGCAACCGGAAAATTGCGACGGGACGACGATCCAAAAAAGAAACGATTTATAAAAAAAAGATTTGGAGTCGCCACCATAGTTTATTCTGGAAAACTACGGAAAAACCATAAAATGATAAGGCAAGGTCTACAAAACCAAATTCTGGTTTCGGAAGTCGGTTACGTGTGGGGAAGGTGTTAGCACCCCCACAACGCCTGCCCTAAGGCAGTACCTTTAACTAAATACGCGAATTTGATGTGGTTTGCAAAATGTTTAATTTCCCCTAAAAAAATAAAACTCTAAAGAAAACAAAATATTTTTTTTGTGTTTTTTGTGCCCGACAAGAATTGACCTTGCTCCTACATATTCTCAATTGGACTGAGAAATCAGGGTTACGTAGTTCTTTGAAACTATTTGAAAAAAAGATTTCTTTGAGATATTGTTTGGAAAATTTGCTTGAAAAAGATTGTGGATAAATTTTGATTTGGAAAGTGAACCTGACAAGTACTGACCTTGCTCCTACGTATCTCCACTTTTGATGGAGAATCAAGGATAATGTAGTTCTGGCTGAAAGGCTGTTTGTGTTTTGAAAAATGATGTTTTGTATTTTGGATATTTTTATGTAAAAAGAAAAGGTTCTCAGCACGAGGACGATGCGAGCGATCACACACGTGCTTAAACCTTCAAAACAATTTTTATTGATTTTTATAAAAGGAAGAAAATATAAAAGGAAGAAAAGGTCTCAGCACGAGGACGATGCGTGCGATCGCACACGTGCTTAAACCTTCAAAACAATTTTTATTGATTTTTATAAAAGGAAGAAAAGGTCTCAGCACGAGGACAATGCGTGCAATCACACACGTGCTTAAACCTTTAAAACACATTTTTTGATTTTTTTTAAAAAGAGAAAAGATCTTAGCACGAGACTGATGCGAATGATCACACACATGCTTAAACCTTTAAAATGTTTTTTATTCTTTTATGAAAAGGGAAAAAGGTCTTAACGCGAGGCTAATGCAAATTATCGCACACACTTAAACCTTTAAAATATTTTTTATTCTTTTATAAAAGGGAAAAAAAGGTCGAGACTGATGCGAATGATCGCACACCTGCTTAAACCTTTAAAATATTTTTTATTTTATAAAAAGGAAGAAGATCTTAGCGCGAGGCTATGATCGCACACACACTTAAACCTTTAAAATATTTTTGTTTAATTTATTTTTATATTTTTTTACTTTTTTATCTTTTATTTTTGTTTAATATTTCTTTATAATATTAAAATACTATTTTCATACAAACGTTTAAAACAAGGTAATTATTTTTGCAGAAAGTATTACACGAAATACTAAAACTACTTTTTATAATTTTAAATTTAACCTTTATAATTTAAAAAAACAATATTTAAGGAAAAAAGCAAAAACAAATTGAAACCTATATTTAGATATTAAAAGAAAGATAGCGTCAGGAGCTATTATTAAAACATAGACGCTATTAGAAACCCTAATACTATTTCGTATAGTTATGTAATTTTATTTTATCTTTTTTTATTTTATCTATATTTTTCATTTTCTCTTATATTTTATCTCTATGCGGTAAACAAACAAATATAATGATAATAAAGACTAAAGAAAAAAACAAATCAAACAAACGCATAAAATAAAACAAAATAAAAAGCAAAGACATGGAATAAAACAAACAAAATCAACTCAGTGAGAAAGGAACATATATAAAACATGAAATAAAACAAACAAAATAAACTCAGTGAGTAAGGAACAGATATAGAAACCAGAGATGCGCGCCACACAAAGCTCTTTTCCTCTGACAACACCAATCTTTGCTGATATGTATTGATGGAAGATTGCAGTAAAGTTGAAGATAAGTGNGACAGTCATCAAATCAAATCNGAATTGCGAACCTCCCAAGCAAAATAGTGATAAAAGTAAATCATTCTCNCNGATAGACAATAGCCTTGACAGTGGCCTCCAAAAGAAAGAAAACNAATTTCTTCCAACAAAGGAAATGAATAAAAATTCACTCCTCGTAACCCGCGTGCCTGATGGCTCAAAGTTNAATGATAATTAAATGTACGTGNTGCACCCCTTCCAGTAATGATGNAGCATACACCACACTTGAATGCAATTTCAAATTAAAGGAAACCTTTGGCCAAATGCTCATTCNTAGAAAATTGAAAANGTTCCTTGTGAAATGAAGTCAACACAACCTCTTTGNAGCAGAAACGAATGAGCCAAACTAGAAGGGAAATGGATTGAGATTCCCAAAAAATCATCAAGTGNCGNCACNGTAAGTCGCTGCTTTCTCCAAGTAAAGGAGAATGAAGATGAATCACATATTTCTCCTCCTTGTAACATCAGCNGCTGCATCAACAAGCACCAAATACTGAACCTTATTCAGCTTAAGGCTCTTCCCTTTCGACGACCACCACATCTACACCTCGTGAAAGAGCATTCNNNTGAGAGAGCACCGGACAAGCCAATGACCTGGTTGTTGAGCCAGATCCAGGCGACTGTGNAAATGGCGAGAGGAGGGTAAACTACCAGTCCAGTTGTTGTAGAGAGGGAAATTTNTCAAAAGATGTCGGCTAAGGCATCGGAAAGAGAAACAGTAGAGAGGTCAAGGTCGATTAGGTTGGTGGAGGAGGTNAGATCCGTGGGGAAAGTCCAGGGTGAGAGGAAACGGTTGGAGGTCAGGCTGAGGGTTTGGCGAGGGTTCAGGGCGGCGAAAGGAACAGCTGAAAAGTTGTTGCGNTTGTGGTAGGNCGTCCCGAGGAAGGAGAGTGGAAGAGTGATGTCTTTTGGCTGAAGGGACCAAGAAAATCAAAGGATGTTTGTGATGTTTGTTGGTTTGGTTATCAGTGAGTGAGTGAGTGGTGGCGTTGTGTTCATAACACGGAGGGAGTGAGGCAGCTGGAGAGAATGCTGGGGACGTTGGGGAGAGAGTCCTCCAATTAGGGTTCCCTTAGGGTTTTTGAGGTAGGGCATTGGATGAGAGGTTTTTACCTTGCGGGTTGGGCCTGATGGAGGAGCCCAAAATGTAAAAGTTCAACACGTTTTTTTTTATTCCTTTTTTTTTCTTTTTTTCAAAAAGAATATAGAAAATAAAACTAAATAAGATAAATAATAAAAAAAACTAAATCCAAATAAACTAAAAATTAAAAATAACAAAACCAAAATAAAATAAAAAATAAAAATAAAATAAAAAATAAAAACAAAAAAAATAAAATAAAATAAGACAAAAACAAAAATAAGTCTTATTATTTAGTCATTCGGACGAAATTGGGTGTTGACAGCTGCCCCTCTTTACTTAGAATTACGGGATAATATCAAAATTTGATATTTTCGTATTATCTGAGTAAAACTAAGTAAAGATAGAAACACTAATTTCGTTCGGGTTTCAAAAAAGAAGGAAAGTGAACAAAAATGAAATAAGTCATGACCAAATGACCAACGCCTAGCAGAGGGCCAAAGTGACAGAACAAAGATTTAAATTCGACCATTGCCAAGCAGAGGGCCGACAGCAAAAAACTAAAACTTGGATTTGACCATTGCCTCGCAGAGGGTCAATATCGCAGCAGAAAACTAAAGGTGCCAGATAAATCTGGGCTTAAAAACGTTAGACTGAAACTGTGCTTAAGAGGAAAAAGGTGTACACATCTCGTGGAGGGTGTAACAGCCTTGTGAATGAATGATATGAGGTGTACTAACCTCGTGGAGGGTGTACAAACCCTATGGATGAATGATATGAGGTGTACTAACCTCGTGGAGGGTGTACAAACCCTATGAATAAATGATATGAGGTGTACGAATCTCGTGGAGGGTGTACAAACCCTATGGATGAATGATATGAGGTGTACTAACCTCGTGGAGGGTGTACCAACCCTACGAATGAATGTTGTGAGGTGTACNGGAAGGTGTTAGCACCCCCACAACGCCTGCCCTAAGGCAGTACCTTTAACTAAATACGCGAATTTGATGTGGTTTGCAAAATGTTTAATTTCCCCTAAAAAAATAAAACTCTAAAGAAAACAAAATATTTTTTTTGTGTTTTTTGTGCCCGACAAGAATTGACCTTGCTCCTACATATTCTCAATTGGACTGAGAAATCAGGGTTACGTAGTTCTTTGAAACTATTTGAAAAAAAGATTTCTTTGAGATATTGTTTGGAAAATTTGCTTGAAAAAGATTGTGGATAAATTTTGATTTGGAAAGTGAACCTGACAAGTACTGACCTTGCTCCTACGTATCTCCACTTTTGATGGAGAATCAAGGATAATGTAGTTCTGGCTGAAAGGCTGTTTGTGTTTTGAAAAATGATGTTTTGTATTTTGGATATTTTTATGTAAAAAGAAAAGGTTCTCAGCACGAGGACGATGCGAGCGATCACACACGTGCTTAAACCTTCAAAACAATTTTTATTGATTTTTATAAAAGGAAGAAAATATAAAAGGAAGAAAAGGTCTCAGCACGAGGACGATGCGTGCGATCGCACACGTGCTTAAACCTTCAAAACAATTTTTATTGATTTTTATAAAAGGAAGAAAAGGTCTCAGCACGAGGACAATGCGTGCAATCACACACGTGCTTAAACCTTTAAAACACATTTTTTGATTTTTTTTAAAAAGAGAAAAGATCTTAGCACGAGACTGATGCGAATGATCACACACATGCTTAAACCTTTAAAATGTTTTTTATTCTTTTATGAAAAGGGAAAAAGGTCTTAACGCGAGGCTAATGCAAATTATCGCACACACTTAAACCTTTAAAATATTTTTTATTCTTTTATAAAAGGGAAAAAAAGGTCGAGACTGATGCGAATGATCGCACACCTGCTTAAACCTTTAAAATATTTTTTATTTTATAAAAAGGAAGAAGATCTTAGCGCGAGGCTATGATCGCACACACACTTAAACCTTTAAAATATTTTTGTTTAATTTATTTTTATATTTTTTTACTTTTTTATCTTTTATTTTTGTTTAATATTTCTTTATAATATTAAAATACTATTTTCATACAAACGTTTAAAACAAGGTAATTATTTTTGCAGAAAGTATTACACGAAATACTAAAACTACTTTTTATAATTTTAAATTTAACCTTTATAATTTAAAAAAACAATATTTAAGGAAAAAAGCAAAAACAAATTGAAACCTATATTTAGATATTAAAAGAAAGATAGCGTCAGGAGCTATTATTAAAACATAGACGCTATTAGAAACCCTAATACTATTTCGTATAGTTATGTAATTTTATTTTATCTTTTTTTATTTTATCTATATTTTTCATTTTCTCTTATATTTTATCTCTATGCGGTAAACAAACAAATATAATGATAATAAAGACTAAAGAAAAAAACAAATCAAACAAACGCATAAAATAAAACAAAATAAAAAGCAAAGACATGGAATAAAACAAACAAAATCAACTCAGTGAGAAAGGAACATATATAAAACATGAAATAAAACAAACAAAATAAACTCAGTGAGTAAGGAACAGATATAGAAACCAGAGATGCGCGCCACACAAAGCTCTTTTCCTCTGACAACACCAATCTTTGCTGATATGTATTGATGGAAGATTGCAGTAAAGTTGAAGATAAGTGNGACAGTCATCAAATCAAATCNGAATTGCGAACCTCCCAAGCAAAATAGTGATAAAAGTAAATCATTCTCNCNGATAGACAATAGCCTTGACAGTGGCCTCCAAAAGAAAGAAAACNAATTTCTTCCAACAAAGGAAATGAATAAAAATTCACTCCTCGTAACCCGCGTGCCTGATGGCTCAAAGTTNAATGATAATTAAATGTACGTGNTGCACCCCTTCCAGTAATGATGNAGCATACACCACACTTGAATGCAATTTCAAATTAAAGGAAACCTTTGGCCAAATGCTCATTCNTAGAAAATTGAAAANGTTCCTTGTGAAATGAAGTCAACACAACCTCTTTGNAGCAGAAACGAATGAGCCAAACTAGAAGGGAAATGGATTGAGATTCCCAAAAAATCATCAAGTGNCGNCACNGTAAGTCGCTGCTTTCTCCAAGTAAAGGAGAATGAAGATGAATCACATATTTCTCCTCCTTGTAACATCAGCNGCTGCATCAACAAGCACCAAATACTGAACCTTATTCAGCTTAAGGCTCTTCCCTTTCGACGACCACCACATCTACACCTCGTGAAAGAGCATTCNNNTGAGAGAGCACCGGACAAGCCAATGACCTGGTTGTTGAGCCAGATCCAGGCGACTGTGNAAATGGCGAGAGGAGGGTAAACTACCAGTCCAGTTGTTGTAGAGAGGGAAATTTNTCAAAAGATGTCGGCTAAGGCATCGGAAAGAGAAACAGTAGAGAGGTCAAGGTCGATTAGGTTGGTGGAGGAGGTNAGATCCGTGGGGAAAGTCCAGGGTGAGAGGAAACGGTTGGAGGTCAGGCTGAGGGTTTGGCGAGGGTTCAGGGCGGCGAAAGGAACAGCTGAAAAGTTGTTGCGNTTGTGGTAGGNCGTCCCGAGGAAGGAGAGTGGAAGAGTGATGTCTTTTGGCTGAAGGGACCAAGAAAATCAAAGGATGTTTGTGATGTTTGTTGGTTTGGTTATCAGTGAGTGAGTGAGTGGTGGCGTTGTGTTCATAGCACGGAGGGAGTGAGGCAGCTGGAGAGAATGCTGGGGACGTTGGGGAGAGAGTCCTCCAATTAGGTTCCCTTAGGGTTTTTGAGGTAGGGCATTGGATGAGAGGTTTCTACCTTGCGGGTTGGGCGTGATGGAGGAGCCAAAATGTAAAAGTTGAACACGTTTTTTCTTTTTTTATTCCTTTTTTTTCTTTTTTTAAAAAGAATATAGAAAATAAAACTAAATAAGATAAATAATAAAAAAAAAACTAAATCCAAATAAACTAAAAATTAAAAATAACAAAACTAAAATAAAAAATAAAATAAAATAAAATAAAATAAAATAAGACAAAAACAAAAATAAGTCTTATTATTTAGTCATCCGGACGAAATTGGGTGTTGACACACGATACAAGTCAAAAAACAATAGTGAAGATAATGGTCAGATANAAAAAAATGGATCTGCTTTGAAAGTAGTATGGTACCTTCCAATAGTGCCCAGACTTAAGCATTTGTTTGTGAATCCCAAAGATGTTAAAAACCTTAGATGACATGCAGATGAGAGAAAAATTGACAGGCTGCTTCGTCATCCAGTTGATTCAAAGCAATGGAAAAATATTTATCAACAATTCACCCAATTTGGTAAAGAGTGTGGAAATCTTAGGCTTGGTTTAGCCACTGATGGAATGAACCCATTTGGTAATCTGAGTACCAATCACAGTTGTTGGCCAGTTATATTGATAATTTACAACTTAACTCCTGTATTGTGCATGAAGAGGAAGTACATGATGTTGTCTATGATGATATCTGCTCTAAAGCAGCCTGGAAATGACATAGATGTTTATCTAAGCCCACTAGTTGAAGACTTGAAGTTTTTGTGGGTTGATGGAGTTGAAATATTTGATGCATTCGCTTATGAGACTTTTGTGATGCGTGCAATGTTATTTTGCACCATTAATGACTTTCCAGCTTATGGTAATTTGTCAGGATACAGTGTCAAGGGTCATAAAGCCTGTCCTATCTGTGAAGAAAACACTACAGCTCATCAATTGGAACACGGAAGAAAGACGGTGTATTTGTGTCATCGGAGATTTCTAAAACGTAACATCCATATCGAAGGTTAAAAAAAGCATTCAATGGATATCAAGAGAGGGACGAAGCACCAAATCCACTTACTGGCCTTCAAATTCTTGAAAAAGCTAATAAAATACATATAGTATTTGGGAAAACATCCAAGAAGTCATCTGTAATGACCCCTTGGAAGAAGAAATCAATATTCTTTGATCATCCATACTGGTCAAAGTTAGATGTTTGACATTGCATAGATGCTATGCATGTAGAGAAGAATGTGTGTGATAGCTTGATTGNTACACTACTCAACATTCAGGGAAAGACATAAGATGGAGTGAATGCTCGTTTGGATTTAGTTGACATGAATATCCGAGAAGAGTTGGCACCTAAGGAGATTGGTAAATGTACCTATTTTCCCCCTGCATGTTACACAATGTCTAGACAATAGAAGATAAGTTTTTGCCTTTTTTTTTAAAGAGTATCAAAGTACCACAAGGATACTCTTCAAATATGAAGAGTTTAGTGTCGATGCAGGACTTAAAGCTTGTTGGCATGAAGTCTCACGATTGTCACGTCTTAATGCAACAATTGTTACTGGTGGTTATTCGTGGAATTTTGCCTAAAAATGTTAGGCAGACCATAAACAGGTTGTGTTCATTTTCCTCGTCAATATGTAGTAAAGCCATCGATTTGACAAAGTTAGATGAACTTCAAGCTGAGATTGTTATCATCTTGTGTCAACTAGAGATGTTTTTCCCTCCATCTTTTTTTGACATCATGGTACATTTACTTGTTCATTTGGTTAAAGAAATCAAGATGTGTGGACCGGTATACTTAAGATGGATGTATCCTATTGAGCGTTATATGAAGATTTTGAAAGAGTACGTTAAAAATCCATATCGTCCAGAAGGTTTAATGATTGAAAGGTATATTGCTGAAGAAAGTATCAAGTTTTGTTCAGATTACATGACATCGGAAATCCAATAGGAGTTCCTCACACATCATGGTTGAATAAATTTTCTACAAGTAAAAGCATCTGAGGTGTGAATGTGGTGACAAAAGATCGCGAAGAATTGTTGCAAGCGCATCTTTATATATCGAACAACACAGATGAGGTGATCCCTTTCTTGGAAGCACACAAAGCCATTGTTAAGAATAAAAATCCAAGACAATTAAAGAAATGACAGTTGATGAAGCATAACAAAACGTTTATGTCTTGGTTCAAATATGAAATTGACAAAGAGCCACATTCTTCTCAAACTTTATTGTGGCTTGCAAATGGTTTAAAGTTTGATGTCGTATGTTGTATAGGTTATGAAGTCAATAATTGAACATTCTATACGAAGACTGTTACCAGTAAGGAGTATAGGTAAATCTTGAAGAATTGTTTTGATGATGCTGCACGAAGTGTTATTTGAAGAGGACATTAGAATTATTTAAAAAGCAACTTGTATAAATTGAATGTAGCAGGAAAGTCTTAAATAAATTGTAAACCTTGCATTTTCTACTGGAATAATCGATTACGAACAAGTAACAATCGATTATCACTTGTATTTTGTACTAGAATAATCGATTATGGACAAGCAATAATCGATTATCACGAGTCCTTAAGGAATAATCGATTATCATTTGATATAATCGATTATCACATTTTTGAAAAACCTGTAACGGACTTAAATAATCGATTATCACTTACAATAATCGATTATTCGTGGCAGTTGTGACTTGACCTTTGATATTCAGAGCAGATGGTTATATATAGGGTTTATGAGAAATTCAAATGCAACGTTCTTGAACTGAAAGCTCAGAAGAATATTGTTTGTCAGAGGAAGTTCTTAGTAGCTTGTTCAAAAGTTCCCTTGCTTCGTCTCGTGAATAGGAGAGGCTCGCGTATCGTGTGTCAATAGTCGAAGCAGGCTCTCTTCGAGTTAGCAAGGTGCTCTGCCTGGTCTCGTGAATAGGAGAAGCTCGCGAATCGTTGGTCGATTGCCGGAGCGGTTCTCTTCGAGTTGGCTGAGTGTCATTCTTCCAGTTCGTTCGTCGAAGGAAGATTTATTTTTATCAGTTCTCATTCACTGTCTATTGTAATCTGTGAAATATTTTTAGTGGAACTGTTAATCACTCTTTATAGCGATTAACGACTGGACGTAGATTCTGTTGAATCGAACCAGTATAAAAATACTTGTGTGATTTTTCTACTCCCTGCACTTGTTACTTTTGTCTGCACACAAACTGTTCGATAAATTTTCTGAAAGAAAATTGTTTTTCAAAAAAGGACCAACTTCTTTTAAAAAGGTGACCAAACACGCTTTCCGCTTACTCTAAGTTTAATTATGCTGCGCAATACTCTTCAAACCATACCCCCCTGGTACCAACAAAGACTTTGGATGATAAAAGCACAGTACAAAATAGTGGAGTCAGTTTAGAAGTTGAGTGATGAGTCGATATTTTATTGATTTCACTTAGCTTATTATACCGAATTTAATCAGGGAATTGTGCTTAAATGTTCAATATTTTCCCGTTTTTGCTAATTGTGCCTAATTTAGTCAGAAATTCTTATTTTAATTAATTTGAATTATTTGAGGCTAATTATTTGCATTATCCATTGTAGGGAAATTNTTNGATGATATTTTGGGACTTAAAGAGAAATTCNACATCAATTATATTTTAAGCTAAGATGATTGAGGAGGTGTGGAATTTAATTTTTTGGGTGCAAAAGGCTGAACAATCACGTGCCACATCAATGTCACGGTTTGCATTTTGAAAGGTTGGACTTCAATTTTCAGTCACTTATTAGAAAATACACAGCCAACAAGACAAATTGGGAGCTTAAAAAGGGGAATGCAGTGGCATTGAAGTGGAAAAAGATAAGGCAGCAACATTTGGCTGCTCACTTTTATTTATTAGAGGTGACACTGCTTTAATATAAGCAAGGGACTGCACGTGGCAAAAGAAAATAAAAATTTGGAGTGTCCAACGAGCACGTGAGGGGACACATTCAACTGCAAACTGCCAAGGAAAAATTTTATTTGCATCCACAATGCAGTGTGTAAGTGTCACAACCTAGAATGGATTGGGTTTTGAGAGGGGAGTGAAGCCCAACAAATGGAGGTGCATCCAACACATTTGAAGACAGCTGCGGACCCATGAGCAGGGAAGGTGACGCTCCAGCAAGCAAGCACCAGCCACACACGGTGCAGGAGTTTTTGGAAGCAAAGGGTAATTTAATTGAAAGGTGTGTGCAACCAGCAAAAGAGGGGACAACACACACGAAACCCTAGGGAATAAGTGGGACTAGCCGCCACTTACTCTAGGAATCACTTTCCAATTTCACTCTCTGCATTTTTTTGGGTGATTAAAAGAAAGCCGCCACTGGGAGCATGGTGCAGAGGAGGAAAATACGTTAAATTCTGATTTGAAGAGAAGCACACAGTCATATTTTTCTGAACATAGAGGGTGACGTTGGGTGAAGGAGATAGGAGTCATGGTTGGAGGCAGTAGCTCCCACAACACATTGAATTTTATTTATTTATTTAGCACTTTTCATTTTATTTGAAATTGAAGTACTCGTTGCATTTGATGTTTGTGATCCAGAGTGGTGAGCATAACTACTGTTGCATTTGTTCCATTTTAAATTTAAGAGGACATTTGGTGTTTGAAAGGAGGGCAGAAACCGCACATAGTATTCTTCTTTCTTTAACTTTGTTTCTGCTAAATGAGAAATGAGAGGCACGGTCCCTTCCATTTTAAAAGCACATTGGTTACGTGAATGAGTAAAAGAAAATATATGTCTTCTTATTTTTCTTTGCTTTAAATATTTTAAATTGCATTTTGAGTTGTTTTTCATTTTCTTAATTTAGTGTTGCATTTTAATAGCTTTAATTATGTTTGGATATTTGTCTATTGCAGTGTTAGGATTAGTATCTTCTTTTACTTTGATGTTTCTTATTTTGTTCGGTTGTGTTAATTTAATTGTCATGTTAGCTTAGGCTAGTCAAGTTGGTCATAAATAAAATTGCTTTGCTTCCTTGAGATTTCTTGGACTGTTCTCGTGTTTATTCTACTCTGCCTGGCTCAATATTTAATCTGTTGTGTGCTTGCGATTAGGTATATGCTTAGTTGCCTAACCGGTGTCTGATCTTCGCTTAGTTGATTAGACTGTATGGTGCTTAACTGATTAATTTATGCATTGCATTCGCTTAGTCTACAATTTTGAAGACCGAATTAGCCTTCGCGTAGTTGGTTGATTCGTGTCGGATTTGGGTTAGAGTAGTGTGTACTTGTCTTTAATCGACCTAGGGGTCATTCCCTAACTATACTGCATTTATTTGCACATCAAATTTGTGTGGGTTGCGACAGCCCATCAAAATTTTGGCGCCGTTGCCGGGGACCAACAATTTGGTTTTAGGTCTTTTGTTGTGTTAGTTTGTGTTGTGTTTTGTCTTGTGTTGTGAGTGTGACGTTCTGTTTTGTGTGTTCGTCATTGTGTGTTGCATTTAGGTAGCTTTAGTTGCATATTTTCATCGCATTCTTCTTTTCCCCCTTTTTCCCATGTCTACCTATTTTAGCTTTGTGGATACTGCTTATTCTGTTTGTGCCTATGATATTGATTCTCCTGCTGATGTCTATGTTGAGAACAGTACAGTTCCTCCTCCATCTCATGAGAGTGCTCCTAGGGAGCCGTTTCCACTTGGTGAGGAGGATATTCGTTGTGTTTTCAACACTGGACTGATAGATTTCCTGCCTAGGTTTCATGGTTTTGCAGGTGAATGCCCATATAGACATTTGGAGGAGTTCTACAACATATGCTCTTCAATGAAACCTCCAGATGTCCCGGATGAGGACATGTTCTTAAGGGCATTTGAGTACTCGTTACATGGAGCGACAAGGTATTGGCTGTATTGTTTTCCTCTAGGATCCATCACTTCTTGGGAAGATCTTAAGCATACGTTCTTGGATAAAATCTTCCCTACTCAGTATGGTCATAGTAACGATCCTGGATGGAATGACCCTAGCTTGGGATGGTATGATGCTCCACAGCAATATCAACCATTTCCGAATTCTTGTATGCCTTCTCCACCTGTTCAGGAACCTCAGCAGCTGCAGTTTCATGAGCCTGCCCATTCTTTATCAGCTATTGGTAGGAAATTGGAAAGCAAGCTTGATTCTATTGAGCGTTTGGTGACACAGTTGGCATCCAACCAGAGACCAACACCTCCATCTGCATCTGTTGCACGGCTGTGTGCTATATGTCCTTCTAGTGACCACTATACAGATGTATGTCCTTCCTTGGAGCACCCTGTTTCTCATGACGAGCCTCAAGCTTATGCTACAACATCTACAATAACAGGCAGCCACAACAGAAAAATCAGAGGCAACAAAAACAGCAAAAGCCACCTGCCAAATCTCCTACTTCTTCTGAACCTACATTGAACGAGTTGTGGAGGCAGATGGCTGCGTAGTGTACCGAGGAACAGTCTCAATTTTTAGAGGGATCACCATTGCAGATTGTTCCAATTCTTGATGATGTCAGTGCCATCCACATAGGAGATGGGGAGCAGAGTCACGAGCTTACTACTGCGTCATCTACATCCCCACCCTCTTATGCCTTCCCTCTTGCACTTGAGGATGCAGTTGCTCATTCTGCTGTTATTGGTGAGATGAATCATGAATCAGCACATGTTTTCTCTAAACTTGAAATTTCACTTGCTTTGCCTGAGTTGTTTATGAATTCAAATATTCTTGATTCTGCTACAGATTCACATGTTAGTGATGATTTTGATATAGAAACTATTAAAACTGAAGGTGCTTTAGACTTAGAATTAAATTTTGATCTTTCATAGTTTTCTGAAAATTTTAAATGTAGTTGTGAAGTTGGTTCTTGCTCTATTTGTGTTCAAATCAATTCTGTGGTACAACCAACTTCCAACTTTGTGATGGGTGATATTAACTGTGAGTCTGATGAAAATGTTGAGGAACAGGCAGATATAAGCAACACCATTGAGATTGGTAGACCATCTTCACCTTCCCCCACTCTACCAACTTTCAGGGGAGATGAGGTAAACATACCTATGATTGATTTTGTTGTTGATGATTATGCTGATGATGGGTATGTTGATGATTGTATTGTTGATGAACATGCTTTTAATTCTCCCTCTTTGCATGATGAGAACCACTTTTTGTTATCACATATGAATGTTTGTTCTCCATGCACTGAACATGAATCTGATTCTGTTGTTGATATTGTTTCTACATTTAAAATTGATTTATGTTCTGAGAGTATATCTGATGTTCAGCATGTTACACTTGGATTGGGTGTTATACCCCTGCATGTTATTTCTGTGGAGCCACAGTGCACTAACCCTATTGCAGGAGGTACACAGGAATTTGACCAACACACACCCATGGTGGAAGACAAAGGTGCCGACAGTTTGAAGATTAATAGGCACTAGCTGAACCTGCTCATCAACAATCATTTCTTCTTAGATCCAGTTGTGGAGGATATCTCCCTGCTCGATCAAATCTGGAGGATGAAGCAGTTCTTCCTCAACACCTCCTTGTTGAATCTGGTGGTGGAAGAGATCTCCCTAAAACTCCAAAATTGGCAACTGCCACCATGATCAGGGGAGCTTTCTTCTTTCCCTTATTCCCCGTTCCTTACTTTTATTGCCCTTGTCCTTGATCTGATGACTGTTCTGAATTCTTATCTTATGCTTGTGACACATTGAGGACACTGTGTAGTTTAAGTGTGGTCTATTGGGGGAGATTCTGATTTTTCTTTGTTAGTTTATGTTTTCTACGTTAAATTTTTTTGTTTTGTTTTGTGTACAGTTTTGCATGTTTCTCTTGATTTCTGGACTTTGTTCGGGTTGTAGACTCGTTTTTCACTTCACTTGATTGATACTTATTGGTTTGAAATCCTTTACTTTTCTTTTCTTGGAAGATGATTATGATGTTTGAGAGGGTGATTGATTGTGACAGAATTACCTTGTGCTAGATTTGAGCCATTTGATGATCTTTCTTGTGTGTGATATGTCTCTTGATTGCTTGCACTTATGCCTTGGCTTGACTCTTTTTGATGATTCTTGATTGATATGCATGTTTGAAAGTGATAAAGGCAGCTTTGTTGTTGAGCCCTTCTAGCCAAATGAGCCTACCCTGTTTTGATCCATTGATG
>NW_014541837.1:1655485-1658083 GCF_000741045.1 Vigna radiata var. radiata
AGAGAGTGAAATTAGGTCTGGCCGCCCCCTTCTGTCAAAAGAATACATCTAAACTCGCACTAGGGCTATTTATAAGTGAGGAGCGCAACAGAAAACAGGCCCAAACCCAGCAGACAACCGCCCGACGTCACACTTGTTCCGCCTGGCGGTTTCCCTCAATCCGCGCTACCGCCCGGCGGTAGGGTTCTACCGCCCGGCGGTTTGCCTTTAATCGCAAATTCGCCCAGCGCCCACGCCAAGTGCCTTCTCCTCGCCTTAGACCGCGCAGCGGTGTGATTTGCCGCCGGACAGTACGTCGACTCTTCATTTCTTCATTTTTCTTGAGTCTAAGACCTTCATCTTCAACTCCATTCTTCGCTTTCTCAAAAATGCTACAAAACAATGCAAAACAAGCATAATATCGCTAAAAATAACTTTTGACTCTCTATAGACTCATTTATTGAGTTTTTCTTGATTCTAAGCTCTAAGCATTAAAGGGAGTAATTTGGTCTAAAATGACATATGAAAATAACTATTTTTCACCCTTCATCACCACCCCAAACTTAGAACTTTGCTTGTCCTCAAGCAAACAAAACAAAACTGCAAACAAAACAAAGCTTGGCTTTATACTATTTCATCCAATGATTCAACACTCCTAAAGTACACGACAAACACTACTCAATCTCAAATCTTCAGTGAAATCTCATTAAGATGCATGCAATCTTTCAATCCAGAGATTGCACAACAGATGTTACACACTATGAATGACCAATCCACTAAGCAAAAAATGTACTCATGAAAATTAACAATTCATACCAAGCAAGTGTTTCACTCAATCACTCAAGTGTTTAGGGTGGCACTCCAACTCTCTATCATTCACAAGTCACAAGAAATAAAATTGTCATTCATCTCACACAATCAACATCTTTACATGCAAATGCCATCAAAAGGACTTTTCCAAGGCTTGTAATGAGGTTGGGCTAACAAGAAGAATTGGTTTTTCTGGAATGCAAAATCCTTGAGTCAAGAGAGCTATCATAGTATTCAACATTTAAGCACAACTCTCTTCCTCACCAATCTCACTCATTCCCAACTTTTTTCCCTTTTCTTTTTCATTGAGCTCATCTTCATGTTTTTTCTTATTTTTTTTTTCTTTTTCACATGCATTTTTATTTTTCAACAATTGAGCTCAATGCTTCTTAAAAGCTTTCCAATTTCCCCCATGCAACCCCAAACTTGAACCTTTTCATCACATATAGTTAAGCTCATCCCAACTCAAGGTAAAGAATTTCAAGACAAGGGTTCACATTCTGTTTAAGGCGAAGGTTCAAAAAGGGTATAATATTTTAAGCTTTGTGGGTGAAAATTTGGCTAGAGAAGGGTTTCCAAAAATGGCCTTGATCATATGACATTCACATGTTATTCAATCAATCATCCAGATTAAGGCAATATCATTCATGCTTTCCAGTGAACAATACATACAACAATGAAAACTCTGGAGCTCAATACCTCACACAACATGTTTTCTCACACAAGATTCATTCATACACCCTGCTTAGCATCATAACCACAATCGTAACTCATCACCTATCTGTTTCATAGAATATCATCATGCAATGAAGCTCAATTATCATCCACACCAAATCATCATCAAATAGTCTCATCATGCAAATTATTCAGTCAAACATTTTCAGAAAAAGTATTCAAGCCAAGAATACACACTGAAATTAAAATTCAACCTATTCTAGAAATTAAAAAAAAAACAAACAAAAGTAAGAGAGAGAAAACTAAAATCATGTCTATGACATGAACATCCATCAGAAGGTGTCTGCACTCAACCCATGCTGTCATCAGAATCCTCCTGACTCTCATCGTCAGCATCCTCAAAGTTTTCTTCATCGGTGTTTGGTGCTCCAGCTGCACCAAAACCAAAACCGCTGCTTTGTGCCTGCTGCTGAGGCCACGCCATGGCTGCATGAAACTCATCCATTGTCCACCTGTGCACTGGTGGCTGGTCATACAACCCAACAATCATCTCGGTAGTAGCAATTTGCCCTCTGCGAAGGGCCTCCATCCTTGATTCCATCATGGACATGTACATGTCCCTCATCTGGAATGGCTCTAAGTGTTGGACTGTTGCATCGTCAGGCACCTGCTCCTGATGAGCTGCAGCTCTCCTAGGACGGCTCCTGGGTGCTGCCCCTGTTAAACCTGATGTTCCTGCCTCAGCGCAGAACTGGTGGAAGTAGGATGGATCGATAGCATTCCTGAGTCTCTCGTGTGGGGGAACTGCAGTATCCACCCCAGCCTGCTGACAAAGAAAAGTAATCAAAGATGGATGCCCCAATGGCATCCTGCTACTTAGTGTCATCACGCAGCTCCGTATCTCGTCGGCGATGATTTTGCCGACGTTCACCTCCATCTGTCTCATCAGGCAGAAAATGAGACGAACCCTGTGCATCGTGACGTCAGAGATGTGGGAGCAAGGTTGGATGTTTGTTGACGGATTGACAAGTGTATCAAATTGTACAAGTAATATAAATGGTAAGACCAAGTATCGTTTTCCCAAGAGACTCGTATGGCTTCCTCGTTCGCGTGAATTAAAATAATAAGACTTGA
>NW_014541837.1:1658483-1662174 GCF_000741045.1 Vigna radiata var. radiata
CCTCCCCTTAACCCGATCCCTCGGCGAAAAGGGCCTAATATTAACTACTGGCTTGCTATCCCTAGCCTCCCCTAGTAATTAATACCGCATTATAAACAGAAGTTAGCGCAATTGATCGTCCTACCCCTATCCCTAGGTGGTATTGCAAAATCAAGAGATTACTCACCAGTTCATGTCATTACTGCACGTCCCCATTTCAACAACGACAAACAATAATATACCAAATGATTTAAACGGTAAAAGCCTTAAGCACAGATGATAACCCAACAATAATCAATCAAAACATATGGAGACCATATAAATTATCAATAGTTCAGTAAGAGAGAGTATCAAAAGATTACATTGAATTCCCCAACAACAATAGGGTTTAGTTCACCATAGACATGGTGAAACTAGATGAAAAATGGAAGAAGAATGGAAGAGCAAACCCTAGAAAAGATGAAAAGGAGCCTAAGCATCCAAGAGATCCTCTCCAGAGAGCAAAAATAGGTCTGACTGTCTTCCCCTGTCAAAAGAATGACTCTGAATTCGTAGTAGGGGTATTTATAGGTGAGGAGCGCGTCAAAATCAGGCCCAAGTCCAGCGTGCTACAGTCGGGCGGTTTAAGTGTGTCGCCCGGCGGTTTGCCACAACCTGCCGCCACCGCCCGACGGCAATCGCCACTGCCCGGCGGTTTCCCATGCCACTGCCCGGTGGCAATCGCCAACGCCCAGCGGTTTCTCTCAGTGTGAAATGTTGCCTACTCCTCGTCCTGGACCGCCCGGCGGTTTAAGTGTGCCGCTGGGCAGTACGTCGACTCTTCAAAACTCAACTTTTTTGCTCTTTTCTTGAGTCAACGACCTGTATCTTCAACTCCATTCTTACTTTTCTCAAATTAGCTACAAAACAATGCAAAATAAGCATAAAATCGCTAAAAACAACTTTTGACTCTCTCCAGACTCATTTATTGAGTTTTGCTCGATTCTAAGCTCGTTCCAAGTAGTAAAGGGTGTAATTTGGTCCAAATTGACATATGAAAATCACTGTTTTTCAACCTTCATCAATGTTGGCATGCGTGAATGCCATCCAGTATTGTGCTAGAGGTGTCATGTCCAATCTCCTAATGTCGCCGAACAGACCATCCTGGGCCGCATACTGGCACTGCTCCCCTGGCCATTTTGTGCCCAAAAAACTGTTTATGGTATCAGGGTCATAACTAATAATCTGTCCCCTCACAAAACTCCTATATCTTCCAGCTGCCACTCCACCTCTAGATAAGGCGTTGGTGTAGAATTCTTTCACCAACTCAACACTAGCGGGTGCAGGGTAAGTTGTTAACTTCTCCCAATCTCTCCTCAAAATCTCTGCTCCAAATTCAGGAGCTAAGTCAGGAATGAAACAAGCCCTCCTCTCCATCAGCTACCTTCTCTCTTGCACAGTTGCGTAGTGGTCCTCATGCTGTTTGGAGAGGAACCTCTGAGAATCAAATCCTCTCGGCCTTTCCGGCTCCTTCCTTTTGCTACCAATACTTCTTCCTCTGCGTGATGTTGATGTCATTCCTGCATAAAATGCAATTCGCAACAAACTGCAGAAATTTATCATTAGAAATTAATGCATCATCAAACACTTTCAAACCAAACATAGTTCAGTACTAGGGTACACAGGCCCCCCACTTTGCCTCAATGCAATTCATTCAACCAAAAACGCAGCAGACCACCCGACGTCAAATACGACCGCCCGGCGGTATGCATCAGCTTTCATACCGCCCGACGGTTAAGGCAACCCCCCGGCGGTGCGAGAGGGTTTTCTAAAAAATGCCACCAACACAACCCTAATCTCCACTCAAACACTAATTACCACCATGTAAACCAAATTCAAGCAACTTAATCGGCCAAAATAGTTCCTAATTCAACAATTCATGCAAGGAATTCCAAAATCGTAATTTGCCATGTTCCTAAGCATGTTCATCATTAATTTCAAAATTAGAAACTAAAGAATGAAATTACACAACTTACTTGAGTGGAGATGCGAAATGCTTGCAAAAATTCCTTCAATTGATGATGAAACACTCTTAATGCACAACTCCCATCGAAAACCCCCAAACTTTAAGCAAGAAACTAAATTTTTGTAAGTGGGTGATGAGAAAGTGTAGAAAAATCCCTTTAGAACCCTTTTGAAGGTGCAAATCTGGTGCATAAATCCAAGGAGACCGCCAGGCGAAATTCAAAGGTATGGATCAAAGTGAGAGAAACTAGAACCACCCAGCTTTTAAGAAGCTCGGGTTTGGGTTCTCGCCGCCACCGCCTGGCGGCAAAGTTGCACTGCCCGGCGGTGAGTGGAAATTTTCCCCACACCTTTTTCTTGCTTGCCTTTATGCGATTTCTCTTGGTACCACCTGATCTTTGCCCTAAATTTTTCAATTTCAAGATTTTCCTCACTCAAATGCACATGCAAACCTATAATGTATTAAGACAGAATTTGGAAAATAAATAACAAACACAAAAATTGAAATTGCTTTACAACAATTGGGATGGCCCCAATAAACACCCATCAGTAGGTGTTGAATTTCTTCTTGCTTGGTATTCTCTTCTTCTTCTTCTTTATGCTAAATCTCTTCAAAAAGTTGATCGAACCAAGCACATGTTTCCATGCATCAATCATAGGAACCTTAATCTCCAATTTCTTGAAGATCTCCATGAAGTACTTGAACCTATTTTCCTTCCTATGATTTTTCTTCTAATGAGGAAAGGGTTTTTTATGTGATCTTTTCTTCTTTCCCCTCTTCCTCTTTTTCTCAACCTTCTCTCTCAACTTTCTCTTTTTCTCTTTTCTTCTTTTCTTCTTTATTTTCGCATATCTTCTTTTTTTTTCTTTTTTTCTTAACCACTGCTTTCTCTCCCTCATCATCTTTATCTTCCTCAACCAACTCCTCTGTTTCTTCTTCTTTTAAATCTCTCTCTATCTCTTCTTCCTCTATCTTTTCCTCCTTGACAACCTTATCATTTTTAGAGATAGTGGCTTGATATTCTTCTTCAGGGTTAACTTCAGTATTATCCCTAATTATGCCTAAAGACTTCAATATGCAAGAGTGTTGTTCCTGCAATAAGCATTTTTGTGCTTCCCCCAACGTTTCTTTTGGAAAGAAGAATAGTTTCTGCTGTAAAACTCATTCAGCTTCTCCCAATGTTTCTTTTGGCACAGAGGAGAGTTCCTGCCATAAACGTTGCTTAGCTTCCCCCAACGTTTCTGTTGGCCTAGAGAGTTGTTTCTTAACATCTCGCCCATTCTGGCTTTGATTCAAATTTGAGTGAGGTTCCCACTAGTGGTTGAAATTATTTTGGTAGAATTGAGTGCCCACATAATCAAATTCTTGTCTAAACTGCATTCTACAAACATTAGGCACAAAACCCTAGAAAACATTTATTAGGACAAAAATAAAAATAAAAATAAACATAAAATCAAGTCAAATTCAATCAATCCACACTACTTGAAAAAGTAAACCTCGAGTCCCCGGCAACGGTGCCAAGAACTTGTTAACGAATTGGCAAGCGTACCAAATCGTATCAAGTAATAATAAATGGTAAGTCCAAGTATCGTTTTCCCAAGAGACTCGAAAGGCCTTATCGTTCGTGTGAATTAAGATCGTAAGACTTGAAAATAAAAATTAATTAATTGGGTATGAGAACAAAATATAAACATGCAAAAGAGATTG
>NW_014541837.1:1662774-1691696 GCF_000741045.1 Vigna radiata var. radiata
ATCAAAAGATTACATTGTTTCCCCCAACAACAATAGGGTTTACTTCACCATTGTCATGGTGAATCTAGATGAAAAATGGATGAAGAATGGAAAAACAAACCCTAGATAAGAAGAAATGAAGCCTAAGCATCCAAGAGATCATCTCCAGAGAGTGAAATTAGGTCTGGCCGCCCCCTTCTGTCAAAAGAATACATCTAAACTCGCACTAGGGCTATTTATAAGTGAGGAGCGCAACAGAAAACAAGCCCAAGCCCAGCAGACAATATCGCTAAAAATAGCTTTTGACTCTCTACAGACTCATTTATTGAGTTTTACTTGATTCTAAGCTCATTCTAAGCAGTAAAGGGAGTAATTTGGTCTAAAATGACATATGAAAATAATTGTTTTTCAACCTTCATCAATGTCACGGCCTAGGATGGATTGGGTTTTGAGAAGGGAGTGTAGCCCAACAACTAGAGGTGCATCCAGCACATTTGAAGACAATTGCGGACCCATGAGCAGGGAAGGTGACGCTATAGCAAGCAAGCCCCAACAACACACAGTCCAGGAGATTTTGGAAGCAAAGGGTAATTTAATTGAAAGGTGTGTGCAACCAGCAAAAGGGGGGATAGCAAACACAAAACCCTAGGGGATAAGTGAGACCAGCCGCCACTTACTCTAGGAATTACTTTCCAATTTCACTCTCGGCATTTTTTTGGGTGATTAAAAGAAAGCCGCCACTGGGAGCATGGTGCAGAGGAGGAAAATACGTTAAATTCTGATTTGAAGAGAAGCACACGGTCATATTTTTTTGAACATGGAGGGTGACGTTGGGTGAAGGAGATAGGTGTCATGGTTGGAGGTAGTAGCTGCCACAACACATTGAATTTTATTTATTTATTCAACACTTTTCATTTTATTTGGAATTGAAGTACTCGTTGCATTTGATGTTCTTAGACTGCTCTCGTGTTTATTCTACTCTGCCTAGCTCAATATTTAATCTATTGTGTGCTTACGATTAGGTATACGCTTAGTTGCCTAACCGGTGTCTGATCTTCGCTTAGTTGATTAGGCTGTATGGTGCTTAACTGATTAATTTGTGCATTGCATTCGCTTAGTTTGCAATTTTGAAGACCGAATTAGCCTTCACGTAGTTGGTTGATTTGTGTCGGATTTGGGTTAGAGTAGTTTGTACTTGTCGTTAATCTGTGATTGGAAGCATAGTAATTGAGTTAATGACCAACCGTCTCTAGTCTGTCTTTGAAACCGTTTTTAGATCTGTGTTTGCATTTCTTTTTGCGTCAGTGTTTTGATTTTGTTTATCCGCATTCACAAACCTTTCACAACCCCCCTCCCCACTTTGTGTTGACTTAATGCTCGAACCATATTTGGTCCTTGAGAGACGACCTAGGGGTCATTCCCTAGCTATACTGCATTTATTTGCACATCAAATTTGTGTGGGTTGCGACAGCCCATCACTGAGTCACTTCAATTTTCCACATCAAAAGATCAATCTCCTGTACTTGGATCAATGAGATATTATGGTATAATAGAAGAGATATGGGAGGTTGATTACACCAAGTTTTTTGTTCCATTGTTCAAATGTAAGTGGTTTGACAATAAGAGTGGTGTGAAAATAGATGAATCGGGTATGACANTGGTTGATTTTCGAAAGGTGGGTTACCGAGAAGAACCATTTATCATGGTACATCAAGCATCTCATGTTTTCTATGTCAAAGATCCTGCGTCTGACCATTGGTATGTCGCTCTTCAAGGCAAAAAACAAATTGAAGTTAACGAAGACAATCTGATTAATATTCATATTGCTGACAACCATTCATTTCAAACTACAACAAATTTGGATAACCAATCTCTAGTTGACGAGAATGTACATTCAATTCGGTCAGATCATGATGAGGGAATATACATGTGATGAATCCATATCTTTATGTGTGAATTTCCAATTTATGTATAAGTATTTTATTGATATTACATAAGTTTTCCTTTTATATATTTCCTATGATTACTATTACATGTTTTGTTAAATTGTATGATATTACATAAGTATTTTATTAATATTTCATGTTGTTATTTATTTTGACAGGTATATGGTTGATCATCCACATTCTTCAGGGCATGAGGCTCCCCCTTCCATATCCACTAGAGGACCCACCAGGATGAAACAACTTTTGATCAGAAAGAATAGTGGTGAAAGAACTCCAGTGAATGTTAACGTGATCACGGGTATGGCAACTGGCCCCAATGTTGATGACTTCCGATCATACCTTGGAGTAGTGGCACATGACAAGATTAGTATTCCCACTCCATCTTTTGACCATGTGTCCGAGGTTGATCGGAACATTATATGGAACGATATATTGGTAAGTTACTTAATATCATTTGAATTACAGTTTGTTTATATTGCTAATTTTGTAATGATACAACTTTATTATGTTTATTTCAGCTGGCATTTGACATTCCAAATGTCACAACACTTAGAAATAAGTGTTTATCAATTGTTGGTGAAAACTTCAGAAACTTTAAAAGTAAGTTGACCTCAAGATATATTTTTGGAAAGCATAAAAATAAGTCTCCATGTAGTACATATAAGTCCATTGATGAGGAGACTTGGCAGCTCTTTGTAGAGAGTTGGACATCAGAGGAATGACAGGTTAGTATAGTTGATATTATTCAATTCATCATTAACAAATATATATCATATGAACTAATCAATTAATCATGTCACAGGCAATTAGAAGCAAAGCACAAGGAACAAGTGCTCAAAACAAAAACCCCCACCTATTATCTCGTGGTGGGTATAGGAAGCTTGAGGAGAAAATCCTCAAGCCAAAGGCATATGCTAGACCACCATCTCAGGTAGGTAGGCCCCCTCAGCCTCGTTCTCCACCTTCTCGACATGAAAAATGGAAGTTGGCTCGTATGAGACCATCGGGCACCTACTCTTCTGACACTACACGGGAAATTTCTGAAAGAATTGTAAGTTATCACTGTTCGTAAAATAATAATAATTTCATTATACATACGACATTGAACTTTTTAAAGAATAATGGTGTTTTGTAATGTTACAGGACTCCTTGGTTGAGTAGAGCTCCCAAGGTCAATTCACTCCAGAGGGTCGGTCGCCAGGATATTCTTACCGCTGCGATTGGACGACCTGAGCATCCTGGACGTGTACGTGTTGCTAGAACTGGAGTAGGAATTGGAGATTATTTTGGGAGCTCTTCTCGTCAAACTCCATATGCATACAATGAAGCACAACAACAAAGGATGACACAAGAGATCACGAAAAAGGTTCGAGCGGACCTTACGGAGGAGATTAAGGTACAGTTCAGGACAAAGCTTAGATCAGAGCTCAGGGTTGAATTGTTTAGTGAGCTCAGCTCCATGTCCTAGCAGCAGTTTGAGAGCTATGGCATGTGCCCGATGCCATCTCCTGTACAGGAACAGGAACATGTTATGCCTCCCACTGGTAAACTTAATAAACATTTATGTGCAATTTTTTCTATCTTTTGTATAATCTAACATTTACTCTAACAGGGAGAAGCGGGAAAGGAAGTTGTTCAGCATCAGCCATCCTAGGGGATGACATGGATGATGCTAGTCCATGTCTGTTATACATTTTAGACGATACCGAGACAGTGCTGGTAGCTCGTGGAACAATGTTTAAGGCGGCGACTGTTGTTCATGGTTTGGAGATATCAGAGGATGAGGTGAAGGTCTCAGTAGACGAAATGATCATACCAGATGCCTCAATTCCTCTACCCACAAATGAGATTTTCACTGTGGAACATGCATTCCAGTCTTTTATCGCTTGGCCTAAACATTTGGTTTGTTCAGTTTCTGACCCCCCCCTCCCCCCCCCCGTATGGAATTCTACTTTACACTTCTCAATTCAAAAAGTTTACATGTTAATGATGTCAAAACTTATCTTATTTTTCCATGTAACAACAGACGCAAGCACAAGAGAATATTCCTCTATCTGAGGATGATCATCTTGGTTCATTGCATCTACTTGCTGACATCCTTGAAGATAAGCCTTTGGAGGTTGAATATGATGCTAATGTATTTGGGAGAGCCTCTGAGGTCCCATTATACCTTCATAGCCAAGATGTCAGNGAGCTTGCNTCGGGAACACAAGAGTTGAATATTTCAATTATTCAACTATGGATGATGTAAGTCTACAAGCAATTATTTATATATAAAATTGATTTATATATCAAGTATCCTTATATCAAAGTTAATTTTTGATTTCAGGTATATGCCTGGGGTCAGTAACAAGTTGGGGCGCTCTGATGATTATGGATTCATTGATCCCTAATCCATTATTCATGAATCAAATGATTTTGATCAGATCAGCACAAATCTCATAAGAAGTTTTGCAAGCGACAAGAAAATATATTTTTTGCCGGTTATATCCGGGTAAGTGAACTTTGTTAACATAATAAAGTTCTATATATGATTTTAAAATATAATAGTTATTATGAATTTCAGGCGCCATTGGCAGCTTCTTGTAATTTCTATACACGAGAACTATGCTTTGTGGTTCTGCTCATTGCACAGGTCTCCTCCCACACATCTCAGACAATTAGTTGATTGGTAAAAACCTCAATGTTTGGACTTTCTTTTTTATATAAATGAATGCTAAAACTCTTTTTTTTTATATATATATACTTCTATTCCAGCAAGTATGATGATGGTTGGGAGATCAATTGCTAATAGTTGAAAGATTGCATGGATTTCTTTCAAGGTTTGACATATGCTAAAGTCATACTTTCTTATAGTTGTTTTGTTTTAATGTTTTTCACAAATATTTACAATTGTGATGATATATTGTAGTGTAACAGACAAAATGAGTCATATGAGTGCGGATACTATGTAATGTATTGGATGACCCATATTATTCGTTCTCATATCACAAGAGGCTGGGAAACAGTAATATTTAAATCTAACAAANTTTGATTTTCTCCAAAATTTTGAATTCATATACACTAATTAATATCAATTGTCTTGTGCAGAGATTCAAGGC
Source organism: Vigna radiata var. radiata (assembly GCF_000741045.1). NCBI lineage: Eukaryota > Viridiplantae > Streptophyta > Magnoliopsida > Fabales > Fabaceae > Vigna > Vigna radiata. The sequence continues at coordinate 1,667,801 of NW_014541837.1, forward strand.
TACTACACCAGTTCTTGAGAAGCCACTTTCATTCATGAGGAAAGCTGTTGCAAAGTATATAGTTATATTATATAATAGTTCTTAGTTAGTAGATTTAAACATTGTATTTGATTAGATTGTATTTTATTAGACTTTGTACTTTATTTGATGTTAAAATACAGTTCAACATGTGTTTGATATGCAGGTCTGTTTTTGTGGTAGTGGATATCACAAAAACAGACATGCAATTTAAAAAAATTGCAAGAGAATATGCTGTGGTAGAAAGTGAGTCGTTTTTTTATTTGTTTTTTAAAAAAGACTTTTGGCCGTGGTTAAGGCATGAACCGCGGTCTATTCTTGGGTCTTTTACCACGGTTCGAACCACGACCTATAGTGGAACAATTTTTTTTTAAAAAGAGTAGGGGTTATGGCTGCGGTTCCTACTATAACCGCGGTCTATTCGTATACCTTTTGATCGTGGTTGCAACTGCGGCCTATAGTCACGGACTTTTTACCACGGCTGTATATGTCACGGTTCTTAAACCGCAACATATAGGAAAAAACAACCGCGATCATTTCCTTTCGCTGTACTAGTGGTAGCTTGAAATATGCATAATGTTTGAAATATGGGAAGATTGATTCACTTTTTTTATGATGAATTTTGACTCATTGATTTTGCTTTGTTTCAGGAAGATGACCGCAAAACTTGTGGAGGAAAGAGGGTTGCAATTGAAGCAAATTAATATTTAGCTCATCAAGGAAGTAACTGGCACAACAATTTCGGAATGGAGTACTTCTTAGTAACTGAAGTTTTAGAATTTTTCCCTCTTAGTCCTTCGATTCAAGGTAAAGGATAGTGCTTTGAATTAATTTAATATAAAGGTAAAGGATAGTGCTTTGAATTGGTCTCATTTTCTTTGCATTTCTATTTTGATTAGACCATTGAAAAGATTGGAGTTTTGAAAATATTCTACGTATACATCCAAATGAAACTTAAAATATGCATAATAATTCATTGTACATAGCATGCTTTTGGCACCATGTAAGAGTTAGCCGAAACAAATTTTATTTTAAATTATTCATTGACTACTTTTACTATTAAATGATGACTTTTCTCACACTTTTAAAATTTACGTATACATTCATTTTAAATGCTTTTGATATGATTTAGTTTTTTTACTTTATTTCAAAGTTTAATTTATAATTATTTAGTTATTTTTTAAGATTACAATAATAATAATAATAATAATTATTATTATTATTATTATTATTATCATTATATATAATCAGTTTTTTCTATTACTAATTATTGAATTAATTTACACTTAGTTATTATTGATTTTTTATTATGTAAATTTAAGTATTTTTAAAAGTATTTACGTAGATTAATTTATATCAATAATTGAAGCGGTGTACATGAAGATAATGACATGGAATGAAGAAAAAAATATCCTATATCAAAGTTTATGGCCATGTTATTGTCAAGGTTGAACAGTAAACCAAAAATATAATACATCAATGGATAAGTTATCTTCTCTAACATAGAAATTAGGTTTTGATTAGGTGTTGTTCATGTTTTGTTTATATTATGTTTAAACTTAAAAGTTAAAATTAAACTTTTGTTTACACTACACACTTTATGTTAGACATCTTATTATTTATTTTTCATTTTAAAACTTTTATTATATACTTGAGTGGAACAATTTGAAATATATATTATAGTTTGCAAAATTTATTGTAGGTTTAAATCTCTTTTTGGTCCCTAAGTTATAAGCAAATCTTCAGTTTAGTCCCCGTTTTTAGAAATGTAAATCTTTGGTTCCTAAGTTATATAAAATGTATCAAATGAGTCCTTTTTTGACTTCAAATATGTTTTTGGTTGTTTCTTAACCACTACTACATATTTAGATTGCTCTGATTTGTTTCTTAATAATAACAGCACTTTAGATTGTTCTTTGTACTTTGACCATGAACATAAAAAAATACTCATTTGATATATTTTTTATAACTTAGGAATCAAAGGTTTACATTTTTAAAAGCAGAGACTAAACTGAACATCCGCTCATAATTTAGGAACCAAAAAGAGGTTTAAACCTTTATTGTATTTCAAGTTTTGGTTTCATGATTAAATAAATAAAATTAAAAAAATTTTAAATATATTATGGTCACAACAAATTTAAATTTATTATTATTTTTCTTTAATTGTATGAATATCTAAGTTTGTTGATGAACAACAAACTTAAAATTTAAGTCTATTAATGAACAACAAACTTAAAATTTATTCGATTTACCATACTTAAAAAGTTTTGTAATAGTGTATTTGAAATTCTGGCTCAAAAATAATAATTATTTAATTTTATCAATTAAAACATTTTTTTAATTTATTAAATTTGTCTTATATAACTTTTATAAATATTTATTCATTTTCTTTCTCTCTCTTTTTCATCTTCTCTTCTTAATTTAAATAATCTCAATTTTACTTTCCTTCTCTTTAAATCTATTTCCTTAAATCTATCTTAAAAAGCAAATAAAAAATTAACTAAAATTATATCAAAGTATATATTTAAGGTCCTTCATATTTCTATTTAACTATCCATAAATATTTAATGCCTAATCTCTCACGTTGAAAATATTAATTTCCACGTCAACTAGGCATTAGTCAGATTAGTCAGATTGACTTAGTCGTAAACTTACCTAGTAAAAACACTCCAAGCGCAATACAGTACTCCGTCCAGACGTTCAAGTATTCTTCCACATCTTTATTTTCTTCTGTGTTTCTAAAATTTTAATTTTAATTTTTCTTTATTAAGAATCAACCGATTCTCCTCTGGTTAAAAATTTTATACATTTCAAAAATTATTAAAACTTTAACCGATATTTAAAAACTGGAAAAATCTTAATTAGCTTTGAAAATCAATTAAGAAAATTCTACTAAGAAAAAAAATTTACCCATTCATGTACAAAAACAAGTTGCTTCGTTTGCATTAGTTGAAAATTGAATAAGAAAACAGACTTGCCAGAAATCATGAGGTAAAAGATTTTTGGAATAATTCTTTGAATATTTTGTTGCATGCATTAAAAAAAGGCCAAAGATAGTATATTTTCATTTTCTTCAGTCTATAAAAGATATTTCAATATTTAAATAAAAAATAGTTGAATTACTTTAATAATCAATAATTATAACTATATCATATGAATTTCTTAGTATACAAACTTTAATAAACTTTTATTTATCATCGCTTAATTATGACTTAATCATCAATTATTAAACTAATTTGTGTTAATTTTTACAAATATTTTTAATATGCTAGGTGTATATCGATAACTCAAACAATCAATTAAATTCTTTTATAAAATAACGTGACTTTATTTGTGTCGTTAATTGTTTTATATGTGGAGGTTAACTCAATCAAGCTCAAACTCAAATTGTTGAGGATTGTCAACCATGGACTGAAAGCTGTAGACGTAATTTGGTGTTATCACTCGGTATTAGACACTGATTGGATGTATTTAAAAAAGTTGCCGTTGGTTCGAAGAGTTGTGACACATTGTGTGTGTTGTTAGTTCAGACACATGACATGATATGAAGTGTCACGTATTCTCACATGTTAGATTTTTAACTATCCAAATGATAAATTGACCTTTGTCCTCCATAAATAGGAGAGCTGGACTTCTAGCCTATCATTTTGACACTTTTTCCTGCAAGCTTCTGCATATACATATTGTTTAGTAAGGAATAGGACGGACGACCTTATTGAAATAGGGTGGTCGGCCCAAAACATTTTGTATCGGAACTGGTCAACAGAATCCAAGCGACGCCCGGTGTTCCTGACCGGTCACAACCTCTGTTCGTAGGAAAAACCTTGAAGAATCCACATGGAGTTTTATCGTCACGAGATAACCCCGCATTCTCCGCGCTTACAATGACCTTCGAGAAAATCCTGAGAGACAAAACGTCTGGTATGACCACTACGTCGAACCTTCAAATCACTCAGAACCGTTCGGGAGAACCGTCCGAGACACCCCTGTGAAGCGTTAGAGATGAACGGTCGCACGAGAGAAACCAATGTCTAGATTACAGTTTCCTCACCGAAGCCATAGTGTGACGGGCGTTCCGAACGTCCGGCGGAGGACGAGAATCAATATAAGAAGTTCCCAAGATTAAGATAAAACCAAATTAACTATAATGGGCCTATAATTGGGCCGTGATTAAGGATTTGTTAATCATGGGCCCATAAGGAAAACTATAAATAGGAGTCAAGGGTAAGAGGTAGGTGGTTCTATTGAATGCATATTTATTTCACTCTCTCTCTATCTCTACCTTTTCTATCTTATCACTGATACTGACTTGAGCGTCGGAGTGCCGTTAGCAGGTACCCGGCCGAATTCATTCGAAGCGAGCAATTGTATTGGAGCTGAACCAGGAGAAGACCGGACGGTTTGCAGTGGGAAATTGTGTAGGAGAGCTTGGAGATAATCCCGACCGAAACATTTTGGCGCCCACCGTGGGGCCGGAGGATTGTAACCAATGGTGACCACAAGAAACGCTAGTACAGAGGAGCAGACTGAGATGTGGCGAATGATGGAGCAACGGATGAAGGAGATGCAACGCAAGCATGAGGAGGAGATGGCGGCGGTAAGGGCCGAGTGTGTGGCCGAGATAGCGAGGTCTAAGAGCGGAGGAGCCGGAGGTGACGAGGGTAACGATGGAGACAAACAAGATCGTACGGTTGTGTTGGAAGAAGAGAAAGCGGAGCACAGTAGTGCTCGGACAGACGGGAAAGGAAAAGAAGACAGAGAAGACAAAGGGGACAAGGGGGATAGTCACATGCTTGTGAAAGTGGAGGGGCCTACGGTCCCGGTTCCTTTCGCCAGGGAGATTATGGATGTGCACATCTCGGAACAATTCGTTCCCCCCAGTTTAAAATGTACGATGGGTCTACCGACCCTTCCGCCCATGTTAGATCTTTTATCAACGCTATGACGTTCCGGATAGGATGCGATGCCATTTGGTGTCGGACTTTCTCTTTATCTTTGGAGGGGGAGGCATTAGATTGGTTCAACGCGCTCCCCGACAATTCTATCGTGAACTTCAAAAGTTTGGGTGAGATGTTCAAAAAGCAATTTGCTGCCTATAGCATGGAAGAAGTAACGGTGGTGGACTTGATGAACTTGAAGCAAGGTAAAGAGGAGTCTTTAAAATCTTTTATGGACCGGTATCAGAAAACTGTCCGAAAGGTTAAGGGCCTTAGTTTGGAATTGGCTCTTCAGTACGTAATGCCCGCTGTCAACACCCAATTTCGTCTGGGTGACAAAATATATTATTTTTATTTTTATCTTGTTTCTTTTTATCATTTTGTTTTTGATATATTATCTAATTTTTATTTTTATTTTTTTTATTTTACTTATTTATCTTTATTTGTTTTCATTTTTATATTAGTTTTTTATTTTAATTCTATTTTTACTTTTTATTTTACTTTTTTGTTATTTAGAGTTATTTGTTTTATTTTGCGTTAGTTTTATTTTGTTGTTTTTATCTTTACTTTAATTTTTATGAGAAAAGAAAAGAAAAAAAGGAAAAGGAAGAACCGAAAAAAAAAGAAAAAAAAAGAAAACAAAAAAAACAAAAATTGCTGCCCCTCCCTGCAACAAAAAGCGTCAGACCACCATGCTTACCATCCTGCGCAAAAGCAATGCTCAAAATGCATACATTCATCAAAGAGGGAAGATTTTGAATATTTTTTTGGCCAATTGATACAATGAGTACACGAGAAAAGCAAAAAGACAGAAGAAATCCCAAGGGAGAAGAGATACGCACTGATCATACAGAAGGCAGAGGGGGATTCGGAAGCACCATTATCATTCACTCACACAGGGACCACGCCCTAGAAAACACTACTCTCAACTTCAGGATTTACACTCTCTACTCAACAGAATCCGTCTGATTGACACTGATCATCACAGCTTAAGGGAGAGCTCTTGATTCTTAGACCTTCAGGATCAGCGTCCTTCATCCTGTCACAGTAACAGCTAAAGGAAGTCACAAGGAGAGGTTCCCAGAGTTTAACAATCGATAACAACACTCCAAGAGGTAACACCTTCCTCACTTGAATCATCATGTAATATGGCTGCATTGTATGTTGCTTTATGCTTGATTGCTGCCCTGTTTGAGTATGTATTGTTGTGCGAATATTTCCCTTTCGCCATTTCTTCTATAACCTGAAACCTCTAGCCACATTCTTGTCTTGTATTGGTAATCTTTACCCTCACCCAACATCGCCATCATCCTCCCGTATTCACCCTTTGACTTCTCATACATGGTTTTGCCTACAATATCCTCATTCTCGTCCTCCTTGTCACCCTTGCTCCTAGCTCTCCTGCATAAAAAAAAAAAAAGAAAACAGAAGAGACCAAGCCAACCCAATATGACCCCTCAACATCACAACACCATAGCCTCTTCAATCTGCACCCAGAAAAGGAACAACAAAACACAAAACTAAACAGATTTCCCCAATCTAATTCCGATTCCAGCAAGCCATAAGCCAAGTTCTCACGGTCATCAACCATAACCACAACAACAAGAGGAAATGCTAATCAAGAAATCAATTCATTGAAAACATCTTTACCTTCCCTTAGACTAAGTTGTGCGTTCCAAATCAATTAACCCCAACACAAAATGAAACCCAATAAGCATGAGCACCGAGAATACTTGACAAGTTAAGAAGAGAGGGAAAGAGCTCTGTTGGTTGCGGTCTCTGTGATGCCGCGGGTACCGATGAAGACTTTAGACAGTGCACGGAATGAAGAGAGGAGGAGAGAACCTGACGCCGTAGCCGACGGTTTCCTCTAACGTGGGCAACGACGCGGCGACCAGTGGGTTTTGGCGGTGCCTTGACCTGCGACCTGCGGCGGTCGTCGTCGTTCTCGAAAGGGTAGTGTTTCTTCCTCACGCGAAGAGGAAAAAAGGGAATAGTTGGATTGACGGTAGAGCTGGCGACGGCTTGAACGGCGGCACTGGTGATGGCTTGGGCAGCGGCACGGTGGCTGTTCGAGTGGTGGCTGAAGGGACAACATCCTTGTGGTGGCGACCCACGTCGCCGGCAGCACCTCCGATCGAGCTTGAACGACGTCACGGCAGCTGGTCGAAGGAGAGGAAACGCGGATGGCGGAGGTGAAACCTCTAGGGGTTTCTCGAAGGAGGAACTTAAGTCTCTGGAACGTGAAATATTGAAATGAGAGGGAGAGCTTGAGGACCCCTCATGTTTCTGCTGCTGAATAAGCCTTGGGTCAGACCCTTGGGCTCTAGTTCTCTTTTTCCAAAAATAAACAAAAATAAAACAAATCTCTTCTGCACCACCATCTGTTCTCACCCGTGCACCCCCAGCTCCCATCACACACCCTGTTGTGTTTCCTGGTTAGGCGTCAAGCCCGTTATCGTTTCTGTTTGAAACTCCCTTCCAATCCGCACATCCCATTTCTTATCTGGCACCTCCTTTTGTCTGGGCTTAAGCCCATTCTGCCTCCAAAAAAAATCTCTATTCGTATCCACACACCCCTGTTTCATATTCACACCCCGGGTCACTTGGGCTTAGGCCCAATCAGTTTTCTAAAAATTAGTTTGTACACCCTCTTTCTATTTAAGTACTCCACACCTTTTTATTTTGTTTTCTTATTTTACTTTTTATCTTATTTTTTTTTATTCTTATTTATTTATTTATCTTGTTATTTTTATTTTTTTATTTATTTCTCTGTTTTTCCTTTTTCTGTTTTAAATATCTATCTACTTTTTGAATATGTAAATACTAAAAAAACAACATAAAAATATCTTTTTCAACAAAAATTTATTTTAAAAAGGTTTAAGCACACGTGCGACCATTCTGTCTGCCTTGTGCTAAAAACCTTCTTCTTCTTTCAAAAACAACAAAAAATTATTTTAAAAGGTTTAAGTACACGTGCGACCATTCTGTCTGCCTTGTGCTAAAATCTTCTTCTTCTTTCAAAAATTAACAAAAAAATTATTTTAAAAAGGTTTAAGCACACGCGCGACCATTCTCTCTGGCTTGTGCTAAAAACCTTCTTCTTCTTTCAAAAAATTAACAAAAATTTATTTTAAAAAGGTTTAAGCACACGTGCGACCATTCTGTCTGCCTTGTGCTAAAAACTTTCTTCTTCTTTCAAAAAATTAACAAAAAATTATTTTAAAAGGTTTAAGCACATGTGCGACCATTCTGTCTGCCTTGTGCTAAAAACCTTCTTCTTCTTTCAAAAAATTAACAAAGGTTTAAGCACACGTGCGACCATTCTGTCTGCCTTGTGCTAAAAACCTTCTTCTTCTTTCAAAAAATTAACAAAAATTTATTTTAAAAGGTTTAAGCACACGTGCGACCATTCTGTCTGCCTTGTGCTAAAAACCTTCTTCTTCTTTCAAAAAATTAACAAAAAATTATTTTAAAAGGTTTAAGCACACGTGCGACCATTCTGTCTGCCTTGTGCTGAAAACCTTTTCTCTTTCTTTTATAAAAAAAATACCAAAAAAATATATAAAAATTTCAAAAACTAAAAACATCTTCCAACGTACAATCTTTCAGCCAGAACTACGTGATCCTTGATTCTCCATCCAAAGTGGAGATACGTAGGAGCAAGGCTAGTCCTTGTCAGGCTCACTTTCCCAAAAATCCAAATTTTCCAAACAAACTTTCCAAACAATTGTCCAAACAAATTTTCCAAATGTTTTTAAAGAACTACGTAACCTTGATTTCTCAATCCAACTGAGAATACGTAGGAGCAAGGTCAATCCTTATCGGGCACAAAAAACACAAAAAATATTTTGTTTTCTTTAGAGTTTTACTTTTTAGGGGATATTAAACAATTTGCAAACCACATCAAATTCGCGTATTTAATTAAAGGTACTATCTTCGGGCAAGCGTTGTAGGGTGCTAATACCTTCCCTACACGTAACCGACTCCCGAACCCATAATTTGGTTTTCGTGGACCTTGCCTTATCTTTTTACGGTTTTTCCGTAGTTTTCCACAATAAACTATGGTGGCGACTCCAAAATCTTTTTTCAAAAACGTTCTTTTTTTGGATCGTCGTCCCGTCGCGATTTTCCGGTTGCGACACCCGCCCTGAGACCTGGTCCTTTCAAAGGTAGTGTGTGCCGGAATCCCCGTCAAACATGAAGCAGAATTACCGTCGGGAACAGCAGGAGGTTAAGGCAGAAAAAAATGATAACAAAAAGGTAGAAGGATCGGGAAGTAAGCCGACCGGTCCAAGACTAAGGGAAGGGCCAAGGGGCCCGACGTTTCCCCAGTATACCCCCCTCAATGCTCCTCGGAACCGGATACTCCAGGAAGCGTTGAGCACCCAAATCCTACCTGCTCTAGCGAAACGACCGACCCCTCCGGGAGCAGATTTAAGTAAGCATTGCTTGTACCACCAGAATTCCGGGCATGATACGGAAGACTGCGTGACTTTGAAGGATAAGATTGAAGAACTAATCCGTATGGGGCGGCTACAACAATACGTTAAGAGGGAGGACGTCCGGCGTCAGGAAGAGTTGCCCAGGAGAGAACATCCCTGTACGAGGCCCACAAGTCCTCCAAGGGATCGAAGAAGGGAAAGAGGGAGTTACAAAACTTACGATCGTCCGTCGAGAAATGAGGAACGACGGACGGATCCGAGAGATAGGAGCCGTAGCCCAGGGGATGAGCAGAGAGGACCTTTGAGGGGAATGATTAACACCATCTCTGGAGGCTTCGCCGGAGGAGGACCTACCTCCTCCGCGAGAAAGAAAAGCATACGGGCGTTAAGATACATACACGCTGTGGACGTTCCGCGGAGAACAATGCCGCCAATCACTTTTTCAGACGAAGACTTCCACGCCCCAGATCCCGACCAAGACGATCCGATGGTCATCAATATTGAAATAGCCCGGTACGGGGTGGGTAGAGTGTTAGTGGACCAGGGAAGTTCGGTCAATATACTGTACTAGAAGACGTTTCTACAAATGGACATTTCGGAAGATCTCATCGTCCCTTATAATGAGCAGATTGTGGGATTTGCCGGAGACCGAGTGGACACAAGGGGATATATTGATTTGCACACCCGGTTGGGGACAGGACGGGAGAGTGAGGAGATGAAAGTGAGATTCCTGCTCGTGGAGGTAAACACCTCTTATAACGTCCTGTTAGGACGACCGTGCCTGAATGCGTTCAGAGCAATCGTCTCCACCCCCCACTTAACAATGAAGTATCCAACTCGGCGGGGAACCATTTGTACCGTACGGGCTAATCAGAAGACGGCAAGGGAGTGCTATGCGGCCGGATTGCGCATATACCCAAAGGAAGAAAGGAGGAAAATGAGTCGGTCAGAGGTCGCCCTGGCCGACCTCGATCCAAGAACCAATACTGAGGACCGGCTAGAACCGGTGGGAGAAACTCAACCCATTATGATAGGCCGCAATACTGACCAAACCACATCCATAGCAAGAGGGTTAACGGCTGAAATCGAAAAGGAGCTGAGGCACATGCTATGGAAGAACCGGGATTTGTTTGCCTGGACAACAGCGGACATGCCAGGCATTCACCCATCCGTCATGACCCACAAGCTGTCATTATACAAAGATGCCCGACCGGTATCACAGAAGAAGAGGAAGATGGGAGACGAGAAGAGAAAGGTCGTTGAGGACGAAGTACGCAAGTTGAAGGAGGTTGGTTTCATCAAAGAAGTTACCTACACCACTTGGTTGGCTAATGTGGTGATGGTGAAGAAGGCAAACGGCAAATGGCGAATGTGTACTGATTACACTGATTTAAACAAGGCGTGTCCCAAAGATTCCTACCCCCTACCGAGTATTGACGCGTTGGTGGATGGTGCATCCGGGCACAAAATGCTGAGTTTTTTGGATGCTTACTCGGGGTACAACCAGATTCCCATGTACATCCCGGATCGCAAAAAGACTGCTTTTAGGACCGACAAGGCTAATTACTACTACGAAGTAATGTCGTTCGGCTTAAAAAATGTTGGGGCTACTTATCAGAGACTAATGGATAGGGTGTTTGCAGAACAGATCGGTCGTTGTATGGACGTTTATATTGACGATATGGTGGTCCAGTCACCGGACGTCGACAGTCACCTGCGTGACTTGGAAGAAGTCTTCGGGCAGGTCCGGAAATATGGAATGAAGCTAAATCCGGCGAAATGTACCTTTGGGGTCTCCGGGGGAAAGTTTCTTGGATTTATGCTAACCTCTAGGGGCATCGAGGCCAACCCAGATAAATGTGAAGCCATACTGAAAATGCCGAGCCCATCAACGCTGAAAGACATTCAGAGATTGGTCGGACGTCTGACGGCTTTGTCCAGATTCATCCCCAAACTAGCTGAACGGGCAAAGCCGATCATGAAGAAAATGAAGAAGGAGGCCACTAGCAAATGGGATCTCGAGTGTGAGCAGGCTTTCACCCAAGTGAAGGAAATCTTAATGAATCCCCCAATGATGAACCGACCGGACAAGGGAGCGGACCTGCACGTGTATCTAGGAGTTTCCGACACCACCATCAGTGTCGTCTTAGTGCAAGAACATCCATGCACGAAGCTCATATACTTCGTCAGCCGAACGTTGCAGGACACCGAGACCAGGTATCAACAAGTTGAGAAGGTCACGATGGCACTACTCCATGCCGCACGGCGGTTGAGGCCATATTTCCAAAGTCATCAGGTTGTTCTCCGAACCAATCACCCGGTCTCTAAGGTGCTGAGGAAACCCGACCTGGGGGGAAGGATGGTGGGATGGGCCGTTGAACTATCTGAGTTCGGATTGCGTTACGAGTCAAGGGGTTCCATAAAGTGGCAACACCTCGCGGATTTCGCGGCTGAGTTGCTAGTGACAGACGACGATTGCTGGAACCTGTACGTGGATGGTGCCTCCGGGAGAAATATAAGTGGGGCAGGGATCGTCTTGGAAGGACCGAACGGTTTCCTCCTGGAGCATTCCCTACTATTCAAATTTAAGACCTCCAATAACCAGGCGGAGTATGAAGCCTTGGTGGCAGGATTGGAGTTGGCCAAGGACATGGGAGCTAAGAAAGTAGTTTGCCGGACGGATTCGCAATTGGTGGTCGGGCTGATGAACGGAGAGTTCCAGGTGAAAGAAGATCACCTATTTCGATATTTTCATAAGGCATCCGCCTTGGTTGCAGAGTTTGAGAAAGTTGACATACAACACATTCCCCGGGAACAAAATTCCCGAGCCGATCTATTGTCCAAACTTAGCTTCGGAAGGGATAAAGGGCAATTGACGACGGTCATAAGGCAGGTCCTTCTCCAACCGTCCGTCGAATGTCACGCTATAACCACTGATGCTGCTGATTGGCGAGGAGAGATAAGGGAACTGATGAAGAAACAAGACGACGGCCATGACTTACGGTCAGCTAAAACCAAGAGGATAACCCGTTTCTTACTAATTGGAGACGATATGTATAGGAGGGGGTTTTCCACCCCTCTGCTCAAATGTATATCCAAAGACGAAGCACAGTATGTGATGGACGAGCTGCATAACGGGGTCTGCGAATTTCATTCCGGGCAAAGGACGTTGAAGGCTCGGATACTCCGGGCAGGCTACTATTGGCCCACGATGGAGGACGACTCCCGAACCTTTACTAGGAAATGACTCCGGTTCCAGGCGCATGCCAACGATGCCCGAATGCCACCCCACCCATTACACTCTATTGTCGCTCCCTAGCCTTTCTCCCAGTGGGGTATGGACATTGTAGGCCCTTTCCCCGTAGGCCCGGCACAGAAAAAATTCCTCTTGGTAGCGGTAGATTATTTCACTAAGTGGGTAGAGGTCGAACCCCTAGCGTCCATCACCGCCGCCCAAGTCCAGAAATTTTACTGGAAGATAATTTGTAGATTTGGTCTCCCAAAGACGATCGTCACGGACAATGGTAGACAGTTCGTGGATAAAAAGCTGAAAGAATTCTACTCAAACTTGGGGATTAAGCATGTAACCAGCTCAGTCGAACACCCCCAAATGAACGGGCAGGTTGAAGCTGTTAATAAAACTATCGTGGCCGAATTGAAGAGAAGATTGGGCGAGAAGAAAGCAGCATGGGTAAAGGAGTTGCCTGAGGTTTTGTGGGGATACAGGTGCACGCCGCACGGGACAACAGGGGAAACGCCCTTTAACCTCACGTACGGAGTCGACGCCATGCTCCCAGTCAAATTGGGAGAGCCCTCATTAAGAAGACAGATGGAGGACATAACATTAAACGACCAAGAGCTCTGAGTCGAGCTCGATACGGTGGAAGAATGTCGTGATCGGGCGGCACTAAGGGCTGAAGCGTGCAAAAGAATGGTCGAGAGAAGGTATAACTCAAAAGTTCGTCCAAGAGACTTCCAGGAGGGAAACCTCGTTTGGCGCAAGACGGGCGAAGCTAGGCGGACCTCCTCTCACAGGAAGCTGGCGGCTAATTGGGAAGGTCCTTTCAAAGTAGTCGCAACACTGAAGAATGGCGCTTACCGCCTAGCACGGCCGGACGGTCGGATGCTCCCCAACACATGGAATGCGACCCATCTGAAGTTTTACTTCAGTTAAAGTTATAATTGTAAACGATTGATGTACCTGCATTTTAATAGTAATATTGGCAGGGTCGTTCCAATTACATTGTAAGATCTAAGGAAGGGATCCATCCCGGTGAAAGAAGTAAACGGTATTAATATACCTTAATCAAACCAACGGGGATCCGTCCCAAAACGGGATCCGTCCCGGTGAAAAGTAAACGGTATTAACATACCTTAAATAAACGAGATCCGTCCCAAGAAAGGGATCTGTCCCGCCCAATCGGGGGATGGCACATGCCCTCATGGTTATCGAAAAGGGATTTGTCCCATTCAACAAGGGCAAGGCGGCGAATGACACCTATCGGCCGTCCCGAACACCCAACAAGGGGTCTCATCTCTGCAACCTCCAAAGCGTCGCAAATAAATAAAGTACGGCTTACACAAACATAAATTGAACCGAACGTCTATTATATTGATCCAAAAAATAGAGTATGGCTTACAAAAAATCAAATTCATGAGCGGGTCGAGCCCCAAACACTAGCTATTCGTAAGTGTTTTGAGGTCGACCTCGCTTACAAAAGCCACCCCCCACCTAACATTAATAAAATCAAAAAGAACAAAAGCAAGAAAAATCAAAGTCGCTCATGGGGCGCCCGTTCCTTCAGGGCAACTTCCATCTATAGCGCCGCCTCCCCCTTCGGTCGTCAAATTCGCTCGCACCGGACCCATCACCCCATTATATACATCCTGATAGAGATCGAACCCGGAGGCGATTGGGTCCACCTTCAGCAAATGGGCCACTTGACGAAGGGCTTTGTTAAATCCTTCCTCGTGCTCAAGGATGACTGTCGCATCCAGATTTGCGAATTCCTCCTTGGTTTGGACCAGTTCGGCACTTAGATTTTTCTTCGCCTCATTGGCAGCTAGCAAGTCTCGGGATAGCCGATCACTCTATTCGGCAAGCTCCTCTCCCCTCTTGCCCAGACAGCGAACCTCGAACTTAGGTTTCTTCACATCCTCACCTAAACCGATTTCTCGGGAGTGGGCGGCCGTGAGAGCTTTCTTTGAATTGGCTAGTTGCAGCTTAGCCTCCTCCAAGTCCGCCTACAGTTTGGCATATTTTTCATCACATCCCTCGTGATCTTTCGTGAGCGTTTCCACCCGGACACGAAGTGTGGCGGAGGCCTCTATCTCTACCGCCAACTCACGAATCAGATTCTGCCCTTCCCGGACCTTCCCCTTCTCACGGGCATTCAGGGCCATCATAACTCCCCGGGACATCATTTCCACGGCCGCCCCATATAGCTCTGCCTCGGACAGGGGTTCGATGACCGCCCGCTGGGAAGAACTTGCGCGCACATCAATTCGCGAGGCGGCATCGAACGCCGGATCAAAAATGCCGGCCGGAAGTGGAATCAAGGAGGAGCTCCCACTTCGACGACTTTTCCGGGACGAAGACTTGCCTTCATCCCGAGATTTCCTTTTCCTATCCAGTGGGGCCACCGATTCCGGAGGAGATTCAGATGATTGCACATGAATGGTTTGGTTCGGTTGCAGTTGTGATTGATCGGCCACCCGACCGGTGGCAATTACTTCATTAGGGTGAACTTCCACGGTGACCAGCTCGACTTGCGGAATGCCGACCGGAATTTGGGAAGTAGGCGCCGAGTTGGAAGCAACAGACGAACGCTTCAACCCTTGAGAACCAACGCTTCCTCGGCGACGTTGAGATGACGCAAACCATCCGGTATGGCGAGGAACGGGCAACGACATGTATCCTGAAAGAAAAACAAAAATTTAGACAAGTCAAATCAAGGTATTAAAATGTCAAATCTGAATAAAAACATACCAAAGGCTATTTGGTCGTAATCCTCATATTTTAAACAGTCAACGAAGCCACGGGCGCTTAGCTGGCGGGGCAGGCTATTTATTACCCGAACGACTTCCCTTTCCGCCGCATCCAATAACCCAACACCATACGCCTTTATTTTGGGGGGAGCTTCGGTCCAATAAAAGGGGAACCGAGGCACGCCATTAGAGTCACAAAACTCGGACCTCCCGGACTCCTTGATTATTATTTTGAAATATCGCGTCTTGAAATTCTTGAACGAATCCGAAAACGGTTTGAATAAGATTCGGTTATGAACCGAAGACAACGATACCCATCCTCGTCGCGATACGGGACAGACGTTAAAATAGTGGAGGAACACACGTACCATAGGCGTAACTCCTACGGTAGCGCACAAAGATGTAAAGGCTTGGACGACCGCCCACCCATTCAGATGCAATTGGCTTGGCGCGATGTTCAACTCCTTCAGGACCGACGACTGAAATTCAATAAACGGAACCTGAATGTACATCTGATCAAACATGTAAGTGTACACGAAGAAAAAATCTTCCAAATTCGACCCTTTCCCGTGAAACACTCGCTCGTTCGGATGACTTACGCCAAGCCGAAATAAACGGGCATCCTCCATGTCGCGAGCTATATAGGAACGTTCGGACCACCAGGATAAATCTGCGCGAGTTCCGAAGTCCGACGTATACTCGTTCACTTTGGGAGAGGCCCAGCGGTACCCCCGGATCCGTGGCCAACCGTCGGCCGGTTCTGCCAACTCAGGGTCAACACGAACACCTCCCTTCAGCAAAAAAATGGCAATGCCGTTTGTCAGCCTATCGGCGTCCGGAGAGGGCGGCATTGAGCTTTCTTCATCAGAATCGGCCTCCAGGAAAGAGGACGACACCGAACCGCGAGAAGCAACCCTCCCTGCCCCACCGGCTCCCAATGAATCTGCTGCCAATCCGGCACCGAAAGACCCCTCCCGTGCCGGGACGGCCCTTGACGGACCTGCCGCAAACATACCCACGCCGTTGGTTGCCTCTGCCCCGCCACCACCGCTACGACCCGATGACTCCTCAGAAGAATAAACACTAACCACCGCCATTTATTACCTGAAAATTGTTGAATCAGAGAACCCCACCATCACCCCTATTTATAGAAAAAATTTTGAAAACGGCCATGGCACGTACACCGTCAGATCTTCCCACGTTCAACGGTGTAGATCTGAGACGGTTACACTCCAGAGACTAATCAGCCAATCACAGCGGGCCAGGTACTTTTCCCGCCCAGAGTACCCTAAGAGAACGGAACCGTCGCCTTTTCAAATTCAAAACCTTTCAGCCGTTCTACGGCTTCAGGCTTGGGGGGCTTGTGTATAGTAAGGAATAGGACGGACGACCTTATTGAAATAGGGCGGTCGGCCCAAAACATTTTGTATCACAACCGGTCAACAGAACCCAAGCGACGCCCGGTGCCCCTGACCGGTCACAACCTCTGTTCGTAGGAAAAACCTTGAAGAATCCACATGGAGTTCTATCGTCACGAGATAACCCCACATTCTCCGCGCTCACAATGACCTTCGAGAAAATCCTGAGAGACGAAACGTCTGGTATGACCACTGCGTCGAACCTTCAAATCACTCAGAACCGTTCGGGAGAACCGTCCAAGACACCCCTGTGAAGCGTTAGAGATGAACGGTCGCACGAGAGAAACCAATGTCTAGATTACAGTTTCCTCACCGAAGCCATAGTGTGACGGGCGTTCCGAACGTCCGGCGGAGGACGAGAATCAATATAAGAAATTCCCAGAATTAAGATAAAACCAAATTAACTATAATGGGCCTATAATTGGGTCGTGATTAAGGTTTTGTTAATCATGGGCCCATAAGGAAAACTATAAATAGGAGTCAAGGGTAAGAGGTAGGTGGTTCCATTGAATGCATATTTATTTCACTCTCTCTCTATCTCTACCTTTTCTATCTTATCAGTGATACTGACTTGAGCGTCGGAGTGCCATTAGCAGGTACCCGGCCGGATTCGATCGAAGCGAGCAATTGTATTGGAGCTGAACCAGGAGAAGACCGGACGGTTTGCAACGGGAAATTGTGTAGGAGAGCTTGGAGATAATCCCGACCGAAACACATGAATCTTCTCTTCACGTTCTTTTTTCTCTTAAGGTAATAATCCTTACTATGAGTATAAGTCTTCTTCTCGTCAGGACGATCTAGGGTATACTAATGACGCCTAATCATTGTCATCGCTCTGGTCGTTTTCAAGCATGAATAAATTATTATATAATTAGTAATAATGATATGTAAAAAAAAGATGGAGGTGATAATTAATAATAATGATACATAGAAAAAGGAGATATAAAATTATTAATAGTGTTAAAACACAAATGTAGTGGATCAAACATCACTGTCATAACAATTTAGCATGGAAAACGTTGGTGTTGCTTTGCGGTTTTATTTACAAATTATTGCCTTCTAAAATAAGAAAAGTAGAAGCAATTCAATGGTCCATTGCATGGTTTTCTTTGTCTTTCTCTACATGCACTCAATTTAATAACTTTTAGTTGCGTATATAGATACTGAATAGGTTTTGTGTTGGTGATTTAGTTTAGTAACTGAGCCTCTGCAATGGATATACCATCGCACATAGTGATGTTTCCATGGTTTGCCATGGGACACTTAACCCCGTATCTTCATTTCTCCAACAAGTTAGCAAGTAGAGGATACAAAATCTCCTTCTTCATCCCCAAAAAAACACAAACCAAGTTGCAACATCTCAACCTTCACCGACATCTCATCACCTTTTTTCCCATCACAGTTCCTCCTGTTCATGGCCTTCCTCATGGCGCTGAAACCACTTCAGACGTCCCATTCTCTTTGTTCCCACTTATTGCCACAGCTATGGATCACACAGAGAAGGACATAGAACTTCTCCTAATGAATCTGAAGCCACAAATTGTCTTTTTCGATTTCCAACATTGGCTACCAACCTTGGCACGAAAGTGGGGCATCAAGTGCATGCAATACTTCATAGTTAATCCGCTATCAGTAGCTTACTTTTGGAACGGACCAAGGAAGAGCCAAGGAGGAGAATTAACTGATGTTGATCTCATGAAGCCACCTGAGGGGTTCCCTGATTCATCCATCAAGCTTCATGCGCATGAAGTTCGATTCCTTGCTGCCACAAGAAAGCTAGAGTTTGGAAGGGATGTTCTTTTGTACGATCGTTGGGGCAAAGGTACAAGCTTAGCAGATGCAATTGGATTCAAAGGCTGCAGAGAAATTGATGGGCCATATGCAGAATATCTAGAAACTGTGTATGGAAAACCTGTTTTGCTTTCAGGGCCTCTTTTACCTGAGCCACCGAACTCTACATTGGAGGAAAAATGGGTTGCATGGCTTAGTGGTTTCAACCATGGTTCTGTTGTGTTCTGTGCATTTGGAAGCGAAAGCCCCTTACCAGAAAATCAGTTTCAAGAGTTGTTGCTTGGTCTAGAACTAACAGGTTTTCCATTTCTTGCAGCATTTAAGCCTCCCAATGGATTTGAGTCTGTTGAAGAAGCTCTGCCAGATGGGTTCAGAGAAAGGGTTAAAGGAAGGGGGATTGCATATGGAGGTTGGGTGCCACAGCAATTGATCTTGGAACATCCTTCTGTTGGATGTTTCATAACACACTGTGGAGCTGCTTCTCTAACAGAGGCTCTTGTGAATAAGTGTCGGTTAGTGTTTTTACCTCGGTTGGGTGCTGATCACGTCATCAATGCAAGAAGTCTGAGTAGAAAATTGAAGGTTGGGGTGGAAGTGGAGAAAGGTGAAGAAGATGGTTTGTTCAGCAAAGAAAGTATATGTAAAGCAGTGAAAAGCTTGATGGATGATGATAGTGAGGTTGCAAGAGAAGTGAGACAAAATCATGCCAAACTCAGGAACTTCTTACTGAGTGACAATTTAGAGTCCTCTTGTGTAGATCTTTTCTGTCAACAACTTCAAAATTTACTATAATTTCCAAGCTTCAACCACTAATTGTATATTACATGAATAATAACTTGACGTGACTTTGTTTTAACTTAATCTACTCTAAATTTAAAAACCTATGATAACAAGTTGGAAATGGCACATTTTATGTGAATTTGTAATTTTTTTTCCACAAAACAAATTTAAATCCATTCATTTCCTTGAGAAGCACTTCATATATATTTATAAAAGTAACTGACGATACAATTTTTATTAGAAATATATATAGCCAAAAAGTACTTTTAATTCACATGTTAACTTTTTTTATGAATGTGAAAAATGAGATAAGTAATTTGTATCCCGTTTTATGAGTATAAATCAACACTATCATCCTTAACAGAGACAAGTCATTGGTCTATATGTTTGAGGACTTTTGTGGTAACCATAGTACTCTGCATTTATGTTAGTCACACTCTTAGGGGAAAAAGAAAAGTAACTCTTATGGTTAGAAAAGGATGGAAGAAAATTTCACATGTATAACTCTCAATTTTCCACACCTTTCTAATAACTAGTAAAAAAAAACTATTATTTGCTTACGGAATAACCAACAATGATTCATCTCACAGAAAAATATACTAAAAGTGAGAAAAGTATGTACCGGTACGTGAAAGAGCGAAAACATTCATAAACACTGCATTAAATATTTTCTCACATCAAATGCAAAGCTCCAAAGCAAAGTCATTTAGGAAGTAACTAGAAATTTGAATCATCCATCCAATTGTTGCGATGATTATGATACAGCACTGAGTTTGTTATAGAGTAAACAGTATCTGAAATGACTTTGTAAATGGTTTCGATTGATTCAGGAGCGAGATATGGCTCATTAGTGGTACTTTCAACTATGTGGAATGCAATAGTTAGAAGACTTCGACTGTTTCTATCTTCATCTCCATGCAACCTTTCAGGAAGAATGCTAAATCCTGATGGTAGGATCATCACTTTGTCAGGGTTGGCTCCGTGTATAAGAGCTGCCACAGCTGACTCATCCAGTGGAGCATACACTATATACGAACCTGTTGAGTCTGTGTAACTCTCTTGCAGAAAACAGATTACAAGCTTGCCCTGTGAATTCTAAGAACATTGCAAATAAAGGGTTGTTCAGGTTTAACGTTAAGTTTGAAGAAATTGATGAAAAATGAAATTTAATAATCAATGATGTTAGCTTACATGGGCACTCATCAGGGAAACACGATTTCCTGGATTTTCACCCTTCAGCATTGAAGCAAACTCTCGAATATTATGTCTACGTGAAAGTAAATCCCACTGCAATCATTCATCAAAATGAAAAAAATACAACAAGATGTTAACTTTTTCGTATGATAATTTATAATATCTGAAATGCTTGAAAGAAATTATGGAGCAAACCTTGGTTCTGGAATTCCCATGGCGGAGGAAGTTGAACAGTCGAGTCCGGGAGACATCAAGCCAAACAGAAGTTGTGAAAACAACGGATGTACCTGGAGGCTTTCCAGCTTCTCCCATGTTATTCTTCACCATGATTCTCACGTATGGGGAATGAGCCATTTGGGTCCACGGATTGTCTGCGGTGGAACTCACGTTTCCACAAAATGTTTTCATCATTCTATCTGCCAGTTGCAGCAAACTGGTCTTCCCCATTTGTGCTATAAAAACTGTTCACATCAAAAGAAACAAGCAAGTTTAATGGAAGCAGTTAAACACGCTATAAACTAATGTCAGTTAAAATAGAAGATATCAGAACATGTATACCTCCTTCATCAGCAACCAACGGTGTTACGAATAGAGTTTGTAACCATTCACCATATCGAATTAAGGAATTAATCCAACGGCTTGCGCCAAAAGCTAGAGTGGAGGTGAATAGAGACTGGAAATAATGGTCCACTTGATTATCTTCTACTTCTACATGCTCCACCCATGTGACCTAAAAATGGAAAACAAAGTAAAACCAGTTTTTATGGCTTCCCAAAATGAACAAAAAAGAAAAAGATGGTTAACTTCATGATGCAATCAATTGAATCCTATAAAAAATCAACCTTAGAGTGTCCATTAGGCATTAACTTAATCAAACATCCAGATGGTTTTTTCCGAAAATTGGTGGTTGGGGAAGGAAGAAATTTCTCCAATGATACATCTACAACCCCCCATGTGTTATGAGATAACTGCTTGCTGTACCTTCCAAAATAACACTCCCTGGTCAATAAAACAGGCGAAGGCAAATGAAGTTCTGCGCTCATCTGTAAAAAGGAAAGAGTATACATCGAAATGAGAACAACATTCACATTAGTTTAGAAATTCTAATGATATATAGAATATTTAACAACCATAAGAACATAACAGTTAGCTTAACTGAAACATAAGAGTTTCCAATATGTTCTGCAATAGCAACCATTATAGGAAGACTTTACACTGCAGCTATGATCGGAGTCAACTGTTTGGTGTGTAATTTTAATTTTAAGGAAAAGCAGAAACATTTTTTTCCTTTTCTTGTGTTTTAATTCAGCTGAAAACAGAACTTTCCCATAAATCTTTTACAAAAATTATTGAATTACATTGTTAATTCCAACCAAAAATCTTTAGAAATGCAAATAGATTCCCGAAAAAGTGAATCATCTTCGTATGAACTCTTATGGGAAATTGATTTTTTTATGAAAAATAGATGATAGAAATATGTTTGATAAAATTCCTTAAGGTAAGAATTACTGTTAATCTATTCTTAATATTATCCAATACTGGTTGCAAGAGCTTTTTCTTTCTTGAGTTTTTTCCCACCATCATACCTAAATATCTTTCTTGATGGGAATAGTCATCAGTCCACAGTTCAGAATCATAGAATATTTTTGTGAAAATTCACTCTAGAGGCAACTTCAAAACATCTCAGTACTTTTAATTACAATTACAACTTTTTGACACCTGCCTTACGCAAAAAAGATTGTATAATATGCAAACTACAACATAGTGACCCTAACCTCGTTCCTTCCTACTGTTATTTCCTCTAATGTTATTGTTTTTTAATAACTTGTCTAACTATAATTAGCATCCTTCCACAACCTATAAATTACAGAGGAGCCACTGGAATTGTCTAAGAAGAAATAGTGGGCAATTAGCAAAGATCAAGACCACCTTGAAGATATTGATATATGTTAGGTGTTTTTAGTTTAATAATTGTTGATGAGTATAATTTTAGTGTGTAACAAACAGATAACAAGAAACATTGCAGACTTATGTAACATTTTCTGTCATGACTACTCAAAAACATGTGTATAATGTATGTCTTTACCATTCTAATTCATTGAGTTCTTTTGTATTGTCTGGTTTTATCTTTCATTTTTCATGTTTTAATCAGCAATATATTAGAGTCTTTGTTCCTCAATCAACACTTCTATTAATGTTCAACATGACCTCTAATTTGTAACATAAGAAGCATGTTTAGTAATGCTAAGCAATCCATGACTCACTCATTTCCTAAGCAAGCAAATCACCTCCAAAAAGAAGCATAAGATTGTTGTTCTTATATTCCAAAGTCTTTTACTCACCTCCAAATTATTTTTATTTCGGGTTATCTAGATTTAGGTGTAAATTACTATTTAAATTTCTCATTGAACTGTTCTAATTTTATGTATATTTTCTTTAAATTATTCTTTTCACATTAATTTAACATATTAATAACAGGTTTCTCAAGCCAATTGTCAAATAAAATGGACTTTTAATATACTATTTAATTAGTTGAATATACTAGTCAAAGAAAATACACTTTTAATTTCTAACTTAAAAAAAGAATTCTAACCTTACAAGAAGGGGTAACATTCTGAACTTACCACCTGCAATCTGTTATCATAGCTTCCATCCACTCCTAACAAAGTTCCTACTATTGCCGCTTTTGAGACAATATTGTAAAACACCCCAGACCATTGATTCTGGTTAACATCCAACAAAAAGAGACCAAATATATCAATAAATGAGAAATGAGAGAGAAATCGTTGTATGACTTCATATACAGAACAATTTTTTGACACAAAAAATATCATGCATGTGGTACTTCAACTCATATGGATATAATACATCATTTATCATAAATCTATAGAAAGTCTGTGATTTCTATTGTTATTCTTTACAAAAAAATTGTCAGAAGTCCCATATTCAATAAAAATAAAATAAATTACTGGCATTGTAGGTTGGATTAAGACGCAAATTGTATTCATTAACAGAAGAAAAATTCTAAATTGTATAAGTATTGAGACTCTCCTGTTCAGAAAAAGTTAATCATTCCTGCTTTCGACCGGACTTTTGTAATAGTGATCTTACAAAATATATTAAAGCATAAGAATGTTCAAAATGTATTACCTTACCATGCTGTGGAATAACATCAAATCTAAATGTCAAGTTCAATAAAAGAGGTTAGGTGATATATGAATTGATAAGACTTCTCTCATTCGATATACAGTATAAACAAATATATATATATATATATATATATATATATATATATATATATATATATATATATATATATATATAT
>NW_014541837.1:1691719-1702631 GCF_000741045.1 Vigna radiata var. radiata
TATATATTTATATTTTTATATTGCACAATTTTGTACATATATTAGTTGTATATGAACAGAACAAACAAATTAGTCTAAAAATTAGTTTAATATACAAAAATAAAAATAAAAACAGAAAAGTGTTAGGATATAGGATGATATAATAGATGGGTTTAGGAGTTAAGGGTGTGGAGGTGTGGGTTGTAAAGGGGGAAGCGGTCAGAGTGGATATAAATAGAGTTTTTTTACTGTGTAGGAGGATATCTGAGTATTTTGTGGTAGAGTCAAACATATTGTTTGCAGAGAGGGGTTATGCCCTCATCTAGGGAGGTTATGCTTCCATTGTAAAATAGTTTTAACTCATTCTTTCCCCAATATTTCTATCTTTTTAATTGAGTTCTTGTTAGGTTCCAAACTGAGGAACCTAACAATTGGTCTGACCTACCGTTTCGAAGCGGGGGTGGAAAGATCAAGCACCTGTCGTTTTCAAAAAGCTGTCGTTTCGAGGTGCCGATTCAAGAAGTTGTTTCAAGAAGCTGGCGGATCGAAAGAGGGGTGACGGAAATGGCGAGCAGCACCGAGGGAAGGTTGGAGAATCTTGAAATTACGGTAGAAGGGATTAAGGCTGAAACCATTGCGATACGACGGGACGTGCAGCAGATAATGAGGGCACTCGGGACGCAGACGAACCACCACGATGGGCAATCCGACGACAGCTCCGTTAATAAGAATCAGCCGTGGGGAGAGCAGGAAGACGGAGGAAGAGGGGTCGGAAATCAACCAGAGGGGCAGAACCAGTGGCGGAAACAGGTGACGCTATCCATCTTCGAGGGGATCGATCCCCTGAACTGGATCTATGACGCAAAGATATTTTTCGAACTTCGAGGAGCCGCGGAGGAGGAGAAAGTGCGACTCGCGTGCATGAGCATGGAGGACAGTGCGGGTTTTTGGGTCAGAGCCTGGAAGGAGAAAGCCAAGAACCGTTCTTGGGCTGGTCTGAAAGCTGGGTTGATTAATCGTTTCGGAGGAAAATTCTAAGGAACTGCGTATGAGCAGCTGGCGACGTTGCGACAAGACGGAATGGTGGAGGAATTTGCTAAGAGTTTTGAAATATTACTGGGTCAGACCCAGGGGCTATCGGAGGAGTTGGTATTGGGATTCTTCCTAGCGGGGTTGCGAGAAGAGATTAAAGGCCAAGTACGAATCCAAGATCCTCAAGATTTGATGATTGCGATGAGGATTGCGAAGGATGTCGAAAACGCAATCAACCGAGCACGAGGAGGGGTCTGGAACGGGGTTAAAGTGAATCCCGTGGGTACGCGACCCACTTCGACGATCGTTAGAGGCGACAGTGATCGACACTTCGCGACTCGTGAAGCAGAGGAAGTAGGAACGATCATAAGAGAAGGCTCGACGGTGGCAAGCAACACTAATCCGAGAGGTAATACCATGGAGGGAGGCGATAGCAGGGACAGAATGGTAAGAAACTTACCTTACCCAGAATTTCTGAGAAGACGAGAAGAAGGTCGCTGTTTTAGGTGCGGGGGTCCGTTTGCACCAGGTCACCGATGTTCGGAGAAGAGCTTGCGGGGGCTACTCTTGGCGGAAGAGGAGGAGGACGAAGTGACAGAAGGTGAAAACTCGGATACAAACCCATATATGGTGAGCCTCGGGGATGGTCACAAGAGGACATCTCGTGAATCATGCGAGAAAATACGAATAAATTTGGGAGAAGCCACAGTGGAAGAGGAGTTGAAACTTCCCATAATCGACACGCCACGGTATCCGGTGAGTCAAGGTGAGGGGCATCGGAGGAAGACCTAAGGGCGTTGCGAGAAGGTTAGAATCAGTTTTGAAGAAGCTACCTTGGACGAAGAATTTTATGCGTTCGATTTAGGCGAGCTCGACGCCATATTAGGTGTTGCATGGCTAGGCAAGTTGGGAGAATTACTGATTAATTGGGAAGAGATGAGCATGGTGTGTTACCTAGAGGGTAAAAGGATTCGGATAAGTGGTCACCAAGCTGTATCCCGACAGCTGGTTGAGTCAAAATTAATAAATGTTGAGGCATGGGCAATTGTGTGGAAACGGGACCAAGTGGGGAAACAAGTGGAAGATGAGTGGCAAGCTGATTTGACGGGGGAGCAGGGAGCATAGCTGCAAGTGGTGTTGCAGACTCACTACCTTGGGTTCCGGGAGAGAGAAAATTTGCCTCCACTTTGTGAGAAAGTGGAATTATGGTCAGTGTTGCAGACCCACTACCTTGGGTTCTAGCTGAGAGAAAATTTGCCACAAAGCATCATTACAGAAAAAAAGTTTTGGAGTTGGAAGAAGAGAAAAAAATTGTTAACTATCTTTAGATGAAAACAAAATGATGTAGAAGAGCCAAGCGACCCAGTTTTTTTTTTCCAACCTTGAGGACAAGGTTGTTTGGAAAGGGGGTGTAATGTTAGGATATAGGATGATATAATAGATGGGTTTAGGAGTTAAGGGTGTGGAGGTGTCGGTTGTAAAGGGGGAAGCGGTCAGAGTGAATATAAATAGAGTTCTTTTACTGTGTAGGGGGGTATCTGAGTATTTTGTGATAGAGTCAAACATATTGTTTGCAGAGAAGGGTTATATCCTCATCTAGGAAGGTTATGCTTCCATTGTAAAATAGTTTTCTTTCACCGTGAATAATACATAAACTCATTCTTTCCCCAATATTTCTATCTTTTTTAATTGAGTTCTTGTTAGGTTTCAAACCAAGTAACCTAACAACAAGTATAAAAAAATGAGTTTATGTACTTAGAAAATAGAGAACAAGTTGATATTTTATGCATACTTTAACTAATTACTTTTATATTATCTTTCAAATTTGATTTTTAATTAATATAATCTAGTTTTAATTTAACAAGATGAAAATATTAATTTAACCTATTTAAGAAAAAAAAAAAATCTTATATCATCATTACAAGAGAGTGCAAGTGCCCAGAGAAAAAGTATAATGAAATTCTGAATTGTATTAATGAAAAAGGAAAAGGGAAGAAGAAATAACTGACCACATCCATGAGTAATTCAACAATGCAGATTGGCGCCATGGTTATATAGGCCATAGCTCTTGAACCTTCAGAGTGTGAGGTTACAGTTGGAGTCAGAGTTGTTGTTATTGGATGCTCAGTTTGATATGTGTCAAAACTAGGTAAATTTTGAGACTCTCCAACCTCCATCAACTTAACAATCTCGCTTAGCGTGGTATCAACCTCACCAAACTGCTTCAAATATTCAGTATCATTCAAAATCTCACAGCTACTGTTTTGTGGCTGTCGCTGCCATAAAGGTTGCTCTGCAATGCCAATCTTTGCCAATTCATCCATGCCACGAAATGCATGCTCAATGATTTCACTTCCCATAGTATATATTGAAAATCCTAAAAGAATGTCACTGGCTCGGTCTTCTTTGGAACTAGAATCCAGTAAAGGACCATTAGCATCTGCAAACTGTGCAGAATCAAATGCCGATGATCCACACCCATTATTGTTTTGCAAGGTATCATTCTGAAAACATGAATAAAGCATCATCTTAGGTTGTGCAAACAATTTACAAATCATGCTCAATGTATGAAGTTCAGATGCACAATCTATAACCATGAGACTCAATTTTAACTAATTCCATGCACAATCTATAATTTTTTTTTTTCTTTTATTCTGTTAAACAACTAAATCACCTAATTTTAAGAATTGTATTAGATTCAAATTCTTACTTCGGGATTTTAAAAATTTGATGAGAACATTATTGCATCTCAAGCATTGAAAATTAGATCCAGATTTTATAAATTTCAAAATTAGTTTACCTCATAAATCACTTCCAAATTCTTGAGTCCTAACTGATTATCAGACCTTTCTTTCTCATCCATAGTGATATAACCTGTCATATTATAAATAATCAATGTTACCAGGAAAGAACTATCTTCATAGTAAAACCCTATTTCATAAAAAAGGATGAACTTGAAATTATTATACTTACATATGAGATGTGACGATAGAAAAGGGAAGCAATCTGATCAGTAATACACTGATGGAGACTCAAAACTATGATTCTTAACTACATTTAAAAATATCTTCTGGAAACATGATATCAAAATCATGTGACAAATGCTAACAGAAAACCTTCTGATATATGGGATACATTATGACCAAATGAGAGGTTACATAAACTAATTTTATTAAATAATTTGTAAATATTAAAATAAAAAATGAAAAATATTAATAAATAATAAAATATTTTTTACAAAAAAAAATAATTAAAAAAATAATTTTTATAATTTTTTATTGTGTAAATTGTTTTTTATTATCAATAATTATTTGAATTAAAGAAACGCAGTGAATAAAAGATTTTTTATTTTGAATAATTATTTAAATTTGAAAAGTTAGTTATTAAAAAGATAATATATATATATATATATATATATATATATATATATATAAATTTTAAAAAATAGTTATTCAAAAGATAGTTAAATTTAAATTAAAAGTATAAAATTTAGTTTACAGAAACCATACTTTAAGGTAAAGTGCAATTTCTTCGTAATTATCCTTTCTTATGTACAATGGTCTATAATTTTGTCAATGACTATTTTCTTATCCATCCACAATAAATTAAATATATAAAAATGTATCAAAGATTGGATTTTGTAACGCTTTTTTTAAGTAATTTCTTATTATCACTTTTATTCTCATTTATACCCATTAATAGAGATGATTGATTTTGTAACCACTTATACATAATTACTTTTTTAATATACAAATTTTTATAACTTTATCCATAACTATCTTTTAAACTAAACACCCGTAAAATAGATATTTAAAATATACCATTCAATCTTTTATTAAATACTTTTTTATTACTTTTCTTTTCTTTTTATTCAGCACCTCTTTTATTTTTAAATCTATTTTTACTAATTATAAGTTTAACTATTTTCAAAAGCTAATTAAAATTCAAAATATATTTTTTTTCTTAACTTTCAAAGATCCATGAACTCTTAATTGAAAAACAGGTTAAAGAAGAAGAATTTCAAAATACTTTAAGAAATAAACGTATTCTAAGGAAGAAACATATTTCGAAATGTTTATTCTTTAATTAAGAAAAAAATATATTAAATTTAAAAAAAAATAATAAATTTTGAAAAATCAAAATAAAACAACAGACAAAAATAACAATTAACAAACTTTAATAAATATTCAAGTAAAAAAATAACAACCAAATACGATTGGACTATTTAAAAAAATAAAAAATAATAAAAACTAATATAATTTCAAACAAAAAAAATTATTTTAATAACAATTATTAAAAATAACAACTTTTAAACAATTTAGAATAACAATTTTTTTTTATTGTTATTTTAAATTATATGTTTTTTGTTATTTAATTTTAATTTTTAATTTTATGATTTGGTTAATAAATTTGTAATATTTAATAATTGTTATTAAAATATATTTTTATGAAATTATATTGATTTTTGTTATTTGTTTATAATTGTTTAATTTAACTTTATTTAATATTTTTAAATATTGAAATTTTATTTGGTTGTTATTTTTTACTTGAAATCTTGTTAAATTTTGTTAATTGTGTTTTTTTTTTTTTACTTTTTTTGCTTTTTCTAATTTATTATTTGTTATTTTAATTTTTTTTTATTTCACATTTAATATATATTTTTCTTACATGTAGTTTAACGAATAAACTTGGTTTCTTTCTAAACGTAACTTAAACATATTTTGAAATGTGTTTTTTCGTTAATAATTTTAAAAGTCGGTTAAGAGTTATCAACTGGGTGTAATGAGTGAAAAGAGAAGAGAAAAATAAAAAAATTTAATTTAATAAAAGATTGAAAGTTATATGATTAATTATGGAGGTACAGGGAGAAAGAAGCAGGAAAAAAAATACTCTTTTTCTCTTACTTATATAAATTTATTTTATTATTCTATTTTTAAATTTTATAATTACTTTTTAAAATGATTAATTAACTATAAAAGAAATTACCTTCAATAAAATTCACCTATTATCAAAATTTTTTATTTCATATTTAGTTTTAATAATTATGATAAAAATAAATTTTCTTTGTTATTATAATATAAAAAATAAACAAACGTTGAGTCGAAAAGACGGGTGTTACCGTTATTGTTTATATAATAGTGAAAATGACAATAACACATAGTAACTATTCCTCATAATATTCTATATCGATATCATGAAAAATACTATGCCTATAAATGTGTAAAGGTATAAATAGAGATAATTATATTAGGATGTGTTATACCTCC
The DNA here is from genome assembly GCF_000741045.1 of Vigna radiata var. radiata. Lineage (NCBI taxonomy): Eukaryota > Viridiplantae > Streptophyta > Magnoliopsida > Fabales > Fabaceae > Vigna > Vigna radiata. The sequence continues at coordinate 1,697,998 of NW_014541837.1, forward strand.
TAATATTAGAAAGCTATTTAAAACGGATAGTTATAGAAAATATGTAATCAAATAAATAAAATAAAATAATTATTTTAATGATTCTTAAAATAAAAACATTATTAAATTATCAAAAGTCTAAAGAGGATTGATTTCTATAGCCCTCATAAATAAATATTTTTTCTTTGTGTACAAATTTTTATAATTTTGTCTGTAACTATACTTTTAACTTATAACTAACCATGATAAAATAAATATCTAAAACATACCTATAATAAAAATGATTGATATTTTGCAACGTCTTAATTGTGTAATATTTATTTGTGAAATATTTAATTACCAATTTTATCTTTATTAATACAAATTAATAAGGAGGATTGGTTTATTTATCATTCATAATTATTTTTTATGAACATATTACTTACTAATTTTACTCTAATTTATATAAATTATTTTATTTTCAAAATTTTATCTCTTACAAGATCTATTTTTAATTTTACCAATCAAATCTCTTAAAGTAAACAATATAAATTTTATCATCAAATCCCTAAAATCCATTCACTCGTTACAGAAGTAAACGGTTAGTTAAATGATATTTATTTTACTGTTAAAATCCTCTTCTTTTTCAATTGAATTATTCAGATCTTAACTTTTATTTAATTCAATTAAATTTTTTATTTGTAAAAACGATCAAATTATGTCTCTTCTCTTAAAATTCCTAATTAAATTATTTTTATAAATACAATTAACTAAAGAAAAAGTAGATGTTCCTGCAGTGGGTGTCTTCGGGTCTTCCTACGTCGTTCTCGGCTATTAGTCGTCGGGTCTTGCACTCTTCGTGTTCGGTTGTTTGTTGATCTAAGTTAAGACGTCTCCTGTTGAATCCGGCCGGTACCTGCTAAAAGCACTTCGACGCTCAAGTTAGTGTTCGGTCTTTTAATATCAAGGGTAGAGATAGAAAGAGAGTGACATAAATGTGCATTAAATGTGTCTGCCTATCTCTCACCTTTGACTTGTATTTATAGTTTTCTTCGTGGGCCAGTGATTAGTAGAACCTTAATTACGGCCCAATCATAGGCCCACCGCGGTTGATTTGGTCTTACCTTAATCTTGAATGTTTACCACACCTTAATCTGCGACCTCTGTCGGCCGTCCATGCCGTCCGCCTTAACGGGTGATTCTGGTGAAAGGTTGGTGTGTCTTGTGCTGAATCTTTCATCTGTTTGGCCGTCCGTCCCGGGTGCTATCTCTGGTCGTCTGGTACACAAGCCCCGTAAGCCCTCAGCGACTTTGTTGCTGTGGGGCTTTTGAAGGCTAACCTATCATATAAAACAAGAAAAGATTTGACACCGGTCGTGACTTTCTCCCGGTACCCAGTGTTCATGTGAATTCTTCAAGGTTTTTCTTACAAAGGGAGGTTGCGCCCAGTGATGATTATCGGCCCGCGCGCTATGGCGAGTAAGTCATGCAGACACGACAAGCCGCTGCCAATTTCCTTGCAGCGTCGTATCGTGTGCGACAGCTCGAAGGTACGCCGATGAGGTCTTCTTGGTTACCGTCCGCTTATCCGGGGTCTGCGGTTCTGCCGCTACTGTCGAGATGACGACCCTTTGTGGATCCTGATTGTTTGTCAGGTCGGACCTCTACGTGCCCGGTTGCGGTCCGGACAGTTACCAAGGGTACACAAGCACCCCAAGCCCGAGGCGATGGTTCGCCATAGGGTTTTTGACGTTGATGGTGGGCCGTGCGGGAGACCTCATCTTAAACTGTCGCATTGGACAGAGGAGGTTTTAGGCGGGAAAAGACACGTGGCATGAAGGTGGGGTGGGAGTTGTAACGTCTTTTTGATCTTGATCGTTCATCGTGGTAGTGGTGAACGGTAAGGATTTGTTGCGGTTTTTCAAAAAAAAAATTCTATAAATAGGGGTGGGGAAGATGCTACTACCTTTCTCCTTACCTTCAACCCCGATTCTTAACTTTTGCACAGGTAATAAAATGGTGGTTGTGTGTGTTGAGTCATCTCTGGAGTCGTCAGGCCACGACGGAGACGGTGGGGGCGTGGGTGGCGGTGACAGCAGCAGTGGGTCGTCGTCAACAGGATCATCCGGATTTGACATTGATTCGTCCTTCGAGGGGTCGTCCGGGGAAGCTAAGGGTCCGTCTAACCCGCCGATGCTGGAGGAGGTTATGACTATTGCCCAAGGGTTTGCCCCGCCGGCTACGAGTGGACGGATCTTCTATGGAGCCCCTCTCTTTTTATTGCAACGGGGTGTGACTGTGGATCCGGTCGCCCTGGTTCCGGTTGGGAGCCTACCTCGAATCGACGGTTATGATTGGGCCGACTTCGATGTGACTACCCAAGTGTCCGGTATTTCGCACATCGGTCTCCAAGATTGGGTGGACCGGTCATACTTGGTTAGGGACACGGCGGATGCTCAGTTGATAAGGGCGGCGGTGTGTCGACAGAACGAACGGGTCTGCCATGGGAAGGGTGTCGGTTCTGAAGATTATTTCTTCATGTATGCAAATCTTTTTGCCCAGTTGCATATTCGTGTTCCCTTTACCAACTTTCAAGTTGACCTGCTGCGGGAGCTGAACGTGGCGCCTACGCAGCTGCATCCGAATGCCTGGGCGGCCGTTCAAGCCTTCGGCGTGGAGTGCATGGTGGTCGGTATCTCCCCCACTGTTCGATCTTTCTTGCATTACTTCGATGTTCGTCCACCCCCAAAAGGAGGTTGGGTTTCTTTGTCCTCGGTGGGGGGTCGCACGTTATTCAAACCTTACGCCGAGTCGTTCAAGAATTTCAAAGACCAATTTTTTAAGGTCGTTATTACCGAAGCTGGCTGTTTGGATTTCTTTGACGCAGGAGGCTCCCCTTTGTTTCCCTTGTACTGGACGGAGAATCCTCGCAAGATGAAAGCCATTGCTAAGCGAGAGTTGGAAATGGAAGATTTCTGCGTGGTAGACATTATCGACACCCTCTCACGCCGCGTCCCCGCCCGTTGCCTGGTCGATTGCATTCCTTTCGAGGATTGCGCTCAAAGAGCGCTCGGTATGTGATTCATTCCATTTTTCATTTTTAATGGAGTCGTAACTTAGCTGAATTTTCTATTTTCTTTCAGATTGTATGGCGACTCCTGGACCCCGCCAATCCAACTTCCTGGTCGCCAAGAAAGCCTCGGTGCGTGCTGCAAGCTCCGACCAAGAGCAGGTCGTCCCTCCCCCTATGCGTCCTCCCTCTGCCCGGGTGACGGTTGCCTCCCTCGGAACCAAGACGGGCGCAGCTAGTAGCACAAACTTGCCCAAGGCGTCCCCTATTTCTGTTGGGGAAGGTACCTCTACCGCTGTCCAACTTCATGCTGATCCGTCGACCGCGGCCACCAATAATCCTGCAATCGAGGTGGGTTCGGAGTCAGCGCTGGCCACGACGTCCACACATAAGAAGAGGAAATCGCGAAAAGGAAGCAAGTCTTCCTCCAAGAAATGTCGCCGTGAAGGCAAAGAGCCGGCTGTCCCGCTTCTTGGAGGTGTATTGAGCCCAGACTACAATGTGAGGCGGTTCATCGATTTCCATTGGGGACCGCCCTATCTGGCCTTGTTAGAGTCGCTGCCCGGTCGCGTCATATGGGACTCCGTTTTCGAGATGGCCTCGCGAACGGCCTCTATGATTGGCTATATTCGCAAGTTTGGCGACGTTCGGGGTTCCGCAGAGGTGAAGAGGCTCTTGTTGCAGGGAGCAGAAAAAATCAAGGCCTTAGAGGAAGAACTGGCGGGCGCAAAGAAAGCCTTGGAGGATGAGAAGCAACGGTCGGCCGAGAGTGCGACCAAACTTGAAGAGGCGGCCAAGCAACTGGAAGAGGCAAAGACCACCAAGGCTAACTTGGAGGAGGAATGCCAACAACTGAAGCTGGCGGCGGCTGAGCAGAAGGAGATTGAGCGAAAGCTCTAGGGGCGGGCGGTGGAGTTACACACCGACCTGAAGACCGTTCGAGCAGAACTGAAGGTTGCTGAAGAGAAGATATCTTCGCTAAATGACAGCCTGGTGGCTAAACATGAAGACGGTTTTTACAAAGCCCTCCGCCAAGCTGAAGTGTTGGTCAACGTGAAAAAGCCACTCGAGCTCGGCTTTGATCTATACAAAGATGTCTATGGGGGCGTTCTGATGGACATTGAACAGCTAGCCGAGACGGGCGTGGAGCCTGAGGGAGCGACCGAGGCTGTTGTCGGTTCGGCTAGCGGTGCCGATCCAAGAGATGTGGGGGTTTAGATTGTAGATTTTAAGTTGTTTTTTTTTGTTAGGAATCCATTCTCCTGCCGGTTGGACGATAAACAGCGTGCTGTGCTGTTTACTTTCCCGTCTGGTTATACGATTTTTTGTACCCCTTCCTTCTTGATGAATGAAATTTGCTCTTATTGCTTACTATTAGGTGTGCCTTTGTTTTTATTGTTAAGTTTCGAATAATTTAATTCTTTACTGCCCGGCCAAGTTGATAGGATAATTCCATTCGTCAATTTGACCCTTGCTTGGAGGACGGCGGGTTGTGCCCTTTACCGCCCGATCAAGTTGACAGGATAATTCCATTCGTCAACTTGACCCTCGTTGGGAGACGGCGGGCTGTGCCCTTTATCGCCCGGCCAAGTTGACAGGATAATTC
>NW_014541837.1:1702801-1713016 GCF_000741045.1 Vigna radiata var. radiata
CATTCGTCAACTTGACCCTCGTTGGGAGACGGCGGGCTGTGCCCTTTATCGCCCGGCCAAGTTGACAGGATAATTCCATTCGTCAACTTGACCCTTGGTGGGAGACGGCGGGCTGTGCCCTTTACCGCCCGACCAAGTTGACAGGATAATTCCATTCGTCAACTTGACCCTTGCTGGGAGACGGCGGGGTGTGCCCTTTACCGCCCGACCAAGTTGACAGGATAATTCCATTCGTCAATTTGACCCTTGCTGGGAGACGGCGGGCTGTGCCCTTTACCGCCCGGCCAAGTTGACAGGATAATTCCATTCGTCAACTTGGCCTTTGCTTATGAAGAAATGCAAATTGACTGAATCGTCCTGAAGCGCCGCATTGTTCATTCAAGTGTAGCTACATAAAAGGGGTTACACATTAGCTGAAATAAAGTTAAGATGAGACGCGTTCCAGGTGTTGGTGATGTGGCGGTCGTCCAGTTTAGTGAGACGATATGCGCTGTTGCCCAAAGCTTCTACGACCTTGAAGGGGCCTTCCACTTAGCTACGAACTTGCCGTGTGCGGCTATGCGACGTGCTTCTCCGGCCTTCCTCCAGACGAGGTCCCCTTCCTGAAAACTCTGTGGTCGCACTTTTGTGTTATACTTCCGCTCCACCATGCGCCGACAAGCTTTAGCCCTCAGGACCGCCCGATCACGCCGTTCATCGATTGTGTCGAGTTCTACCCTTAATTCTTGGTCGTTCAACTGGAGGTTCTCCATGTTCCGACGCAGAGAGGGCTCCCCAACTCTACGGGCAGCATGGCATTTGTCCCGTACGTTAGGTTAAAGGGGGTTTCGCCGGTGGTGCCATGTGGGGTACATCGATATGCCCACAGGACCTCGGGGGGTTCGTCCACCCAAGCTCCTTTTTTATCTCCCAAGCGTCGTTTAAGCTCCGCCACAATGGCCTTGTTCACTGCTTCGCCCTGTCCGTTGGTTTGGGGATGTTCCACTGAGCTCGTGGCGTGCTTTATTCCCAGCCCTTCGAAGAATTTTTCCAGTCTTCGATCAATAAATTGTCTCCCATTGTCGATTACGACCGTCCGGGGCAAACCGAACCAGCAAATAAGCTTCCAGCAAAACTTCTGAACCTGAGAAGCTGTAATGGTGGCCAAAGGTTCCGCTTCCACCCACTTGGTAAAATAGTCGATGGCCACCAATAGAAATTTTCGCTGACCGGTTCCCGGGGGGAAGGGTCCGACAATGTCCATTCCCCACTGAGCGAACGGCCATGGGGAGACGATTGTGTGGAGTATATGAGGCGGAGCGTGATGGTTATTGGCGTGAGCCTGACATTGGATGCATCGGCGCGTAAACTGAACGACATCATTCTCCATCGTCGGCCAATAGTATCCGGCACGTAGTATTCTTGCCTTGAGCGTTCGTCCTCCAGTGTGGAAACCGCAAACCCCGTGATGTAATTCATTCATCACGTATTGGGTCTCTTCCCCCGCCAAGCACTTGAATAACGGTGACGAGAAACCCCTCTGGTAGAGGTCGCCGCCGACCATTGTGAATCTAGCGATCTTCTTCGTGTCGACGGGATGTAGGTTTTCACCGTGATCTTGCTTGTTGATCAGCTTACGAATCTCCGTCCTCCAATCAGTTACATCGTCCGTCGTGATTTCTTGACATTCGACCGAGGGCTGCAGGAGGACTTGGCGAATGATGGTTGTCAAGTTCCCCTTCTCCTTCCCCGTACTGAGCTTGGATAGGAGGTCAGCCCGTGCATTCTATTCCCGGGGGATGTGCTGGATCTTCATGCTCTCAAAGTCCCAGACTAGGGAAGAAGCCTGGTGATAAAACCGGAGGAGATGGTCCTCCCGAACCTGAAAATCGCCATTCATCTGACCTACTACCAACTGTGAATCGGTTCGGCATGTCACTCTGCGGGCCCCCATATCCTTGGCCAGTTGTAAACCGGCCAGCAATGCCTCATACTCTGCCTGGTTATTTGACGCTTTGAACTTGAAGATTAAAGAATGTTCCATCAAAAATCTGTTTGGTCCCTCCAAGACTACGCTGGCTCCACTGACCGTTCGGCCAGACGCACCATCTACATACAATGTCCATTCACCTTGGCCGGTCAGAGGTATTTCGGCAGCAAAGTCGGCCAAATGCTGACCCTTCACAGACCCTTGTGGTTCATACCTTATGCCAAATTCAGATAACTCGACCGCCCATCCAACCATTCTCCCAGCCAAGTCGGGCTTTCTTAATATTTTCGAGACAGGGTGGTCCGTGCGTACCACCACTTGGTGGCTTTGGAAGTATGGTCCGTGCTGATATCGGGTTTCGACCTCGGTGAGCGTCCGACTAACAAAGTAAATGAGATTTGGAGTGGGCTTCTCTTGTAAGAGAACGAAACTCACGGAGGCATCAGATATTCCCAGGTAAACCTACAGCTCCTCCCTTAGAATGGGTCGGTTCATGATCGGGGGCTGGGTAAGGATACTTTTGATTTCACGAAATGCTGCTTCGCAGTAATCATCCCATGCTTTGGTCAAAGTTTTCTTCATCTTTTTCAATATCGGACTGGCCCGTTCGGCTAGCTTTGGTATAAAGCGAGAGAGGGCCGTCAGGCGACCGACAAGCCTTTGGATATCTTTCACAGTGCCCAGGCTCTTCATTTCTAATACTGCTCCACACTTGTCCGGGTTGGCCTCAATTCCTCGAGATGTCAGCATGAATCCTAAAAATTTACCGGCCGCCACACCAAACATACACTTGGCTGGGTTGAGCCTCATTCCATACCTCCGTATATGTCTAAAGACTTCCTCTAAGTCTTGCAAGTGTTGATTCCCCCGTGCAGACCGTACGACCATGTCGTCGACATAGACGTCCATGCATCGGCCTATTTGTTCGGCGAATACTCGGTTCATCAAGCGCTGGTAAGTTGCGCTGGCGTTCCTCAAACAGAAGGGCATGACTTCATAACAGAAGTTGGCTTGATCGGCCATAAAGGTCGTCTTCTCCCTATCCGGTCCATGCATGGGTATCTGATTATACCCCGAGTACGAGTCCAGGAAGCTTAGAATTTGATGACCGGATGCCTCGTCCACAAGGACGTCAATGCTAGGCAAAGGATAAGAGTCCTTTGGGCAGACTTTATTTAGGTCGGTATAATCCGTGCACATTTGCCATTGGCCGCTAGCTTTCTTAACCATGACCACATTGGCTAACCAAGTGGTATACGTGATCACCTGGACGAATCCCGCCACATGTAACTTCCTTACCTCCTACTGGACAACCCTCCTTTTCTCCTCGCCCATCTTCCTCTTCTTTTGGGCTACGGGTCGGGCTTCTTTAAACAAGGACAAGCGGTGCAACATGATAGAAGGGTGTATCCTTGGCATGTCGGCAGCTGTCCAGGCAAACAGATCCCGATTGTGCCATAGAGTCGCCCTCAGTTGCTTTTCTACTTCTTCCTCCAGTCCCCGAGCAATGGTGGTGACCTAAGTGGGATCTTTCCCTACTATCACAGGTTGGGTCTCCCCCAGCGGCTCAAGGCGATCTTCCGTGTTGGTCCGGGGATCTAGGTCGACCATCGCGACGTCCGTACCACTCGTCCTTCTCCTCATTTCCCGAGGATACATCTTAAGGCCTACGGCGTAGCACTCCCGCGCCACCTTTTGATCAACACAGATGGTACAAATTGAACCCCGACTGGTAGGATACTTCATCGCCAAGTGGGGGGTGGAAACAATGGCGCCAAAAGAGTTCAGGCACGGGCGTCCTAACAAGACATTATAGTACATGTTGGCGTCTACTAGTATGTATCTTATTCTCTTCTCCTCGCCTTCTCGGCCGGCCCCCAGACGCATCCACAAGTCTAGATATCCCTTGGTGTCGACCCGCTCCCCAACAAAGCCCACCAATTGTTCATCGTAAGGTACAATGAGGTCATCCGAGATATCCATTTGCCTAAATGTCTTCCAGTATAGTATATTAACCGAGCTTCCTTGATCCACTAACACCTTGCTCACCCCGTACCTAGCAATCTCGACCGTGATGACCATCGGATCGTCTTGTTCCGGGTCAGGTGCGTGAAAATCCTCGTTAGAGAAGGTGACGGGGGGCATCGTCCTCCTGGGGACTTCTACGACATGTATAGACCGCAGATGGCGAATACTTCTTTTTCGTGCTGACGATGAGGCCCCACCGCCCGCGAATCCTCCAGAGATAGTGTTGATCACTCCTTTCAGTGGCCTCTCACTCCCACCGGCCCGGCTCCTACTCCGACTTCTGCTTCTATCCCTATTTCTCCTTTCGGGACTTCCGGTTCTTCCGGCCTGCCCTTGTTGATAATGCGGGCGATCATTCCGGCGGGTGGTACGTTCGTTAGCGGTCCTTCTATCCTGCGGCAAGTTCCTTGGACTCCTTTCCCGAGGACAGGGGTGCCTGGCAGGAGACGTTTCATGCCGATATGTCCGGATGTACTGTTTAAGATGCCCGGCTTGGATGAGTTCTTATATCCGGTCCTTAAGTGTCATGCAGTCTTCGGTGTCGTGGCCCATATTCTGGTGATATAGACAATGCTTACTGTTGTCGGCCCCGGGTGGTGTAGGGCGTTTTTGTGGGGTTCGCATTACTTGCGTGTCTCCTGCAATATCCGAGCTCGAGGAGCATTCAGGGGGGTATACTGGGGAAAGCGGGGGCCTCTGGGTCCTTCTCGCCCCTTCGCATTACCCAGAAGGTGTGATTGTCCCTGTTGCTTCCCCTCGCCCTTGTCCTTCGCCTCCTGAACCTCTCTCCGGTAATTTTGCTTCATCTCCTCCACCCGGGCCTCGTCCGCCGTCCGCTGGCGTAGATCCTCCAGGGTCTTAGGTGGGGTACGACAGACGCTTTCCTTGAATGGTCCTGGCCTGAGGGCCAGCATCACATACTGTAGGGTCATTTCCAGGCTCAAACCTCTGACCCATCGAACTGTCTTCGTAAACCGATCCATAAAGGTTTTGAGTGGTTCCTCCTTTCCCTGCTTCAGATTCATCAAGTCGACCAGGGTGACGTCCTGCGCTCGGCATACAGCAAACTGCTCATTAAACATGCCACTCAAGCTTTTAAAGTTCTCCACCGAGCCGTTGGGGAGAGAATTGAACCACTCCAAGGCTTCGCCTTCAAGGGACAATGAGAACGCCCGACACCAGACGGCATCGCATCCCGTACGGAATGCCATAGCGTTAGTGAATGACTTGATGTGCGCCTCAGGATCAGTGGTGTCGTCATACATTTTGAACTGCGGGGGAACGAACTGGTGTGAAATGCGCACGTCCATTACCGCCTGCGCGAAGGGTACCAGGACTGAAGGTATCTCCGACTTTATCATGCCTTTTCTGCATTTCCTCGTGTCGCCTTTGCATTTCTTCCATCCTCATCTCAAGTGCTCGAATTACTCCGCTCGCCTCGTCAGTGCTCGTATTTCTCGTGGTCACCATTGGTTATAATCCTCCGGCCCCACGGTGAGGGCCAAAATGTTCCTATAGTGGGTGTCTTCGGGTCTTCCTACGTCATCCTCCGCTATTAGTCGCCCGGTCCTGCACTCTTCGTGTTCGGTTGAACGTTGATCTAAGTTAAGACGTCTCCTGTTGAATCCGGCCGGGTACCAGCTAAAGGCACTCCGACGCTCAAGTCAGTGTTCGGTCTTTTAATATCACGGGTAGAGATAGAAAAAGAGTGAAATAAATTGCATTAAATGTGTCTGCCTACTTCTCACCTTTGACTTGTATTTATAGTTTTCTTCGTGGGCTAGTGATTAGTAGAACCTTAATCTGCGACCTCTGCCGGCCGTCCATGCCATCCGCCTTAACGGGTGATTCTGGTGAAAGGTTGGTGCGTCTTGTGCTGAATCTTTCATCTGTTTGGCCGTCCGTCCCGGGTGCTATCTCTGGCCGTCCGGTACAGTAGAAATTGAATAATTCAAAGAAATTGAACTAGAATGGGAGGATACAAAAAATGATTGTACTTTTTTTTCATTCATAAAGTACTGAAAATAAGCATGCATATATTGTTTTCAAGACTATTTAATGTCCCTATATCATATCTACTTGCAAAGCTTTAACCTTTACTGATCCAGTGCATCTATTACCAAAAACTCTTTTTCTATATGAGATAGTCTTACTTTGTTCCAAAGGACCCTGTAGAAGTTGAATCTCTGTTTTCCACTTCATGTATTTGATCAACTTTCATAATGGACTTCCTTCCATGAATGAGTTGGTTTGGTCTATATGAGTCATTTGCATTGTCAGTGATAACCACAAACCAGGGAGCTCCATCTGCCACTCCGCTGCTGCCTCGTGGCTTATCAATACCACACCAGCACATTCCGTCAGCATATCTTGAATCTTCTTCGCGTCATCCAACATTCCAACTATTCCTTTTTCGAATCCACGACGTTCTTCCTAGGGTTACTCTTCGAAGAGCTCTGTCCATCAACTACTATTCATTCCTCCACCAGGTAACCACTATTTTCCTTCGATCATCTCAAACCACCGGACGTTTCTCCATTTTTTGTCCTCTTTGACCGATCAAAACCCCGAATCCTTTCCTTCCATCGATTAAATCGGTGAAACCTCTCGTTTCACCGTTCAAATAGTTTTCCTCCGATTATTTCGAACTTTCACCGATTAAATCCTCCTCTTCCACGAACCTTAGCCTTTTTCACCGGTCAAACCACACAAACCTAGGGTTTTGTTCTTCCGCTGCATCTTTTGTCAGATTTTGAGCTCGATCCGCACCAGATTTATGGCTCTTCGCCAGAGTCGACTTCATCATGTGGTAATCAGAGCATAGGTTCTCTTCCTCGGCTTAGGCACGCTTCAAAGCTAAGTATCTTGTTCTCTCTTATTTGAGTTATTCTTGTGTTGTTTAGTTTCTTGAGTTGTCATGAATTTCTCCAATTGTTTGGTCTCGATCTGTGTGTTGCGTTGTAAATCTGTTTTGAGTGCTTGTTCTTCTCTGTTCAGTGTTGATTCGAATTTTTGTGTTAGGTTTCCAAGTTTGATCAATTTGTGCTTGAATGTGATGTGCTTTGAGTCATTTTATTGAGTCTTTCATCATTTTTAGTCGGTCCAAAATTTTTGTTTGAGTCATCTTTATTTGAGCTTCGTGTCTGGTTTGTCAAAGTCATGTTCATTTGCTTAAACTGTTTTCAAATCTGGTAATAACCGTGTGTTGCATCTGGAAATCTGAGTGAATAGACATATTCTGCACAATCAAATGAGCTATGACCATCTTTATGAGGAGCTCAAGTGCATGATTAGTGTCAATCATTTCAGAATCATTGCAGAGTTGTGTTGGTTGATTCTGTTTTTAGCATATGTCAATCACTGTTCAGTGGATAATTGTGTGTCTGACTTGCTATTCTGGAGATGTATCAATGCTTACTTAAAAACTGATCCAGAATGAACACCATATGAGCATGAAATTGCCTTGGCAATTGGCTTGGTGATAGACTGGAAATTCGGAACTCATAAAAGCAGTTGGCCTATCTGCACTTGACTTGCTTGAGACATTTACTTTGTTTTTGTTCATTTCAGTGGTAGATCATTGCTGGAATTCTGTGTATTCAATCTTAGAGTCATTGCAAACCATTTTTTTGTCACTTTCTAAACTACAGAACTGGGTTGTTTCAATGCTTGTTAATCACTATTTTGGCCCAAAAAAAGAAATAAAGGCATAAGAGTTGAGTTAGTCAGTCAAAAGAGACAAATTCTGAAAAGAATAATGAGGAACTGAACACGTGAATTTTGAGTAAAAGCCTATGAAATTGAGTAAACTGACCTTGAGTGAACAAAACAAGCATCATTAAACTTGCTTGAGTGGATTCCAGTGAGCAATTGTGTCCATACTTGAAATTGCTAAAAATAGCTATTGGACAAGATCAATTTTGCATCTGAAACCTGTTTTCAACGATCAGTTCTGCAATTCTTTGTTATATTCTCTTTTATTTGCTTTCTTAATCTGTGTTAGAGCTATTCATAGGTTCTGTTTGAGTGCTCACGTTCTTTCAAGCTTTATTTCTTGCTTGTCTTGATTGTTAAATCTGGTTTTGTCCATCACAAGTGCATATTGTTCTGTTGTTCTTAATTTGAAGCTTTTCTTTGCTTTCATAATCTGATCTAGAGCCTCTTGAGTCGTCTGCTGTGCTGTTCTGTTAGTCTCCATTATCTGGTGCATCCTTTTGTTTGTGGCTGTCATTGTTTTGCTCTGTTCTATTCTACTTGCATTTGCCTTTTCCTAGCCATTCTTTTTTTTGTTTGAGAATCTGATGTTATTCTGGAAATTGGAACAAAGGTATTTGTGAATGGTAGCCTCTTAGGTGGAAGTGATCCACAGGATTATCTGGCATTGACTGAAATCTTTTCAAAACCTACCCTTGAGTGTGTAAACTGTTAGAGTGAATCCTTGAGAGATGTGAGATTTGTGAGGCTGATTTTGGCCTAAATTCCTTGGACAATTTGTAAGAGAGAATCACTTTTGCTTAACTGTTGCTTAATCATCTGACTGTTCATTGTGCAGGTTGCTTAAGCCTTTTAACGTTAGTTTTGAATACATATAATTGAATTTGGTTTAAGGTCCAATTGCGTGTACATTTGTTGGAATCTGGTGTGAAATTTTGGTGTGCAGAGCTGATTTGTGGGAGCTTTGAGCTAAAGGGAGTTTCTTTTATCTCAAATTGTTTCTTATATGCATAAATTGTTTTGTCTGTTCTGCATATCTTAGAGTTAGAATTGTGCTAATCAACTGGATTTGTACAGACTTTGCTGTTTTGCTGTGACAAGCTGTCTTTGCTGTGTTTGTTTTGGATTGGATCATATCGCAGCAACAACACCACTCATGTAGCTTGAAGTTGAGCTACCCAGTTTGGGAGTCAGTTCGCGGAGGAGTTTACTAAGAAAACAGCAGCTTCGGCATTTCATATTGGAGTTTGAACTGAAGGGAGTCTTTAGTTTCATTACCTCTGTTTTCTTTAAGTTGAATTGTTCCTGTTATTGTTTGGTTTTGATTAGCAACTGGAGAAGTGTTGACTTAGTGTTGAATTCTTTGTCCAGCAGATCTCAATTTGGAGGCAAAGGAAATTCTTTCAGCTACATCAATTGCCGAGATCAAGAGAAAAGATTGGACTGGCCAGCAGATTGATTCCATAAAATTGATTTTAGGAAACCCCAAAGTTGTCCAGCAACAACAGTTTTTCGTGGAAAGAAAACGAAATTCCTAGTTGCATCAAGTGTACAAGCTCATTAAGACAGGGAAGTTCTTACTGCCTTATATCTTCTTTGGTACCATCTATTTTAAACAAGAGAATATTAAATTGTGCATGTGTATTGGTTGTATTGGTAGGATTGGACTAGTTAGGAGACTCCAGATCATTGATGATGTAGAAGTAAGCAAGAGCATACCGAAGCTGTCCAGAAACTGTCAAGAAGCAACCAAACGTGGCACGAGAGTGTGGGTACAAAAAGATTTGGACCGTAGCTGAGGAGCAGTAGAATAGTTTCAATTTTTTTGTTTTGTTTGTATTTCTATTGGGCTTGTGTTAGCCCACTGGTAGTTTTAGTTTTATTTTAGTTTGTAAAAGGGCCTTTATATAAAGTCCAAGTTTGGAAGAGTGTGTCTTTCAAATCTTGGCAACTTTTATTGTTTGTTTCTTTAATTTTAGCATTACTTAGACTGGTGAGTGTGTCTTGCTAGCATAAGCTACAAGCCTCACCTTAGGAGTAGAATTTTATCTTGTCTTTGCATGTGTTTGATTTTCACGTGTAGGTGTGACCTTTGTCACATTAGAGTCTGAACGTATTAGGGGTGTTAGAGTCCGTTTTCATTGTTTGTTTCTTTTGAGTCTTGTACTTTGATTTTGAACAAAAATGTCTTGTTATTCATCTAGGATGTCTAGTTCATACATTAAGGATGATTTGTGTACTAAAGCTAGAAAAATTCCCTTCTTTGGTAGAGATACAGATGTCTTAACATATCTAGTTTGGGAAAAAGAAATTAATCAAATGCATCTTGTTCTTATTAGGCAAAGTGAACTTGAGTCTTATAGTACAATTGTTCTTTCTAGAGAGTGTGAATCTCGTGTTCTTAGTTTATATCTCTCTAGATTAGAAAAGTATGCACTAGAGTGGTGGGATGAAAGGCAATATTGGGTTCATCAAGGTAGAAAATCCACCATTGAAAATTGGTA
>NW_014541837.1:1714301-1723474 GCF_000741045.1 Vigna radiata var. radiata
GAGCTCCATCTGCCACTCCGCTGCTGCCTCGTGGCTTATCAATACCACACCAGCACATTCCGTCAGCATATCTTGAATCTTCTTCGCGTCATCCAGCATTCCAACTATTCCTCTTTCGAATCCTAGGGTTACTCTTCGAAGAGCTCTGTCCATCAACTACTATTCATTCCTCCACCAGGTAACCACTATTTTCCTCCGATCATCTCAAACCACCGGACGTTTCTCCATTTTTTGTCCTCTTTGACCGATCAAAACCCCGAATCCTTTCCTTCCATCGATTCAATCGGTGAAACCTCTTGTTTCACCGTTCAAATAGTTTTCCTCCGATTATTTTGAACTTTCACCGATTAAATCCTCCTCTTCCACGAACCCTAGCCTTTTTCACCGGTCAAACCACACAAACCTAGGGTTTTGTTCTTCCGCTGCATCTTTTGTCAGATTTTGAGCTCGATCCGCACCAGATCTATGGCTTTTCGCCAGAGTCGACTTCATCAGTTAATCACTTTTTATAGTGATTAATAACTGGACGTAGAATCTTTTGATTCGAACCAGTATAAAAATCATTTGTGTGATTTTTCTCTTCCCTACACTCCTTAATCTTTTAGCACTCCAACTGTTCGATAAAACTTTTATAAGAAATTTAAAACTGATAAAGGAACTATTTTTGTGATCGAAGACGTTTTCCGCTTACTCTAAGTTTAATTCCGCTGCCTTATACTCTTCAAACCATACCTCGCCGGTACCAACAATTGGTATCAGAGCTTGCTTTGATAGTTTTTCAAAATTTGCGAAAATGACCGGTCACAACCAAAACCTTGTATATGCCGAGGGTGCTTCTATTAACAGACCACCACTTTTTACTGGTGATAATTATGCCTTCTGGAAAGTTAGAATGGAAATTTTTATAGGGTCTGTTGACAGAGGTATCTGGGAAGCTGTACAAAATGGTCCTTATATTCCAAAAATTACAGTTGATGGTGTGGAAGTAGAAAAATCATATTTTGACTGGACTGTTGAGGAAAACAGAAGAGCCCAATTTGATATTAAGGCTCGAAATATAATTTTATCTGCACTAACCATTGATGAATTCTTTAAAGTTTCTGTTTATAAAAGTGCACAGGAAATGTGGAAATTTTTAAGACAGTTATAATGAAGTTATAGATGTGGATAAGTTGACACAGTGTGATTCAAGCCTACATCAAACCCCTCAAGCTCAAGTGATTTTAATGAGGAAGAAAATATATGCTTAATGGAAAATAGTGAAAGCCAAATCTTGAAGAAGAAGAAGAAGGAGAACAATGAAGGTTCTACATCAAGCTTCAAATGTTATGGATGTGGTGAAAGAGACCATGTGAAAGCTGATTGTTCAAGCAACAAAAGAAGTAAAGAAAGAAAAGCAAAGAAATCTCACAAAAAGAAGAAGCCCTACATTGCTTGGGAGGATACTGCATCAAGCACTTGTAGTTCAAGCGATTCTGTTGAAGAAGNAAACCTATGTTTGACGGTTGCTACTGATGACACTACAAGCCAAGTAAGTGGCTTTAGCCTTGACACTAGTGAGTTTGATTTACAAAAATCATTTCTTGAATTGTTAAATGAATATGAGAAATTATATGCGGATCATAAAAACTTGAAAAATGAGTTTAAGGAATTGAAAATTAAATATGAAAGTGCATTAGATGAAGTTGTTTTAAGAAGAAAAAATTAGTAATCTTGAAATGAAATTATCTGAATTTGATGCAAATGATCAACCTATTGAATGTTTGTCTTGTAAGAGTCACATGTTTGACATAGATATTCTTGAAAATTTGCTTGCTAAAGCCACCAAATCTATTTCACATGTTCAAAATGGTTTTAGAAAGAAAAATGTTAAAAACAAGAACATGCATCAACATAGGAAACCTCAAATTAAAAGAACCCGTAGAGTTTGGGTTGAGAAGGGGANTTCTATGAAAAACAAGGTGCATGATGTTTGTTGTTTCTATTGCATGAAAAAGGGACACACTTCTAACAAATGCAACATTAAACATTTTGGAGTTCCAAATGGAAAATATGCTTGGGTTCCTATCATAAAGTAATATGTGTCTAACCTCAAGGACCCAAATAAGATTATGGGTACCAAAAGTACTATTGCTTTGTTTTGTAGATTAAGTTTTCAAAAGAAGAAGAGAAGTTTCTGATATTCTGCTTTTGGAATTGATGCTCCAAGCGAGGAAGTGAATCCATCAAGTGATATCCAAAGCCTTGGTTCAAGCACAAAGTGATTGAGCTAAGTATTGTTTAAAGTGTGTTGTTGTACTTCGTTCTGCTTGATCTTGCATTATGTAATTACTTTTATATTCGGGCAAAAGATATGTCCATCATTGTTTCATTCATCTTGTGGTGTGTTCTTGTATGCTTACACATTTTAATCAATGAAATTAATCTATTTAAGACATTCATGTACTGAATTTAATCTTTTGGTATGATTAGTCATGTGCTTTGTTATTTCATTGCTTTGCTCTTAATTGTCAATTGATTTTGTGATTAAATGGCTTAGTATTCAATTTCATGAGTACTTTGAAGATTACCTTTGGTGCAATCTCTGTCCAGCATCAAAAATTTTATGAAGAAGTCATTCAAATGAGCTGTCTAACAGATTCTCATTGGCATTTTTGGATGATTAAAGATATTTTGATAATTAAATTATCATCTTTGTTTTGAAATTATTTCTGTGGAGATTTGCTTTTAAAAGTTCAAATGCATACCATATGAGATATGATTATACACATTGAGAGCTTGGATGCAGTAAATGAACATATCAAATTTGCTTAACTGTGCTGTAAATTATTTGGTTTAAAAAAAATTGTTGAAAGATAAATTCTGAATCAACTCTTGTGTTTGAATTGTTGTATATGTTGCTTTGATATGCAACACTGAATTCATGGGATTGAACAGATTGGGATATAAAAGTGCATGAATCATAGTTGTCGTTTGGGAAGTTATAAATTATGCTGTCAAAATTAGTTTTTTGAACTAATTATGCTAGTAGAAATGCTTTCCTGTTAAACTTTGAGNTGNTGTGATGTGATCACATTNANATTAGCTATTGTTGCTTTCATTATAGTTTATAAATTGATTGCAGAATCATTGATAAAGTCTGATAAAAGCTGAATTTGATTTGCTAAGAAATATTGAAAATGGTTTGGAAGTTCAAATACTTTTCTGAACTGCCTTGTAAGCATATCTGCATTGTTTTGGACTGAACAGATTTTAAAATATTTTTCAGAATCTGCTTTTGAGTTTAAGAGAAATTTTTGTTTGACATCTTATGACATGATCTTGTGATACCTGGTAACCATTTGAGGGGGAGATATGTAAGGATGTTACATGTTTGGACCTTTTATGAATGCTAGATGTGTTTTAGGTTGAAATTTTGGCCTAAATCTTTGTTTTTTCGGAAATTAACGTAAATAATCGATTACCAAAGGGTAATAATCGATTATCTCGGCCTAAAAATTTAGATTTTGACAATTTGGTTCACAAATAATCGATTATTTAAAGTAATATTCGATTATTAGCATTAAAAAAAAACTTTTTAAAATTTTTTTTATGTTTTTCTTTTAAAAGGGGATTATTACATTTAGGAGGAGTACTTTTAAAAGGACTTAAATTTTTTTAAGTTACTTATTTTATGAGGAGCATAAACTTTAGATTTTTTTTAAAAAGAGGGGGTGAAGCTTTTGATTGAGAACTTTTGTGATAACTGGAAGATATGAGTCTTGCCCTGAAACCTCACTTTGATCAAATTTATGAATGCTAGCAAGCTCATGAAAGTTATATGGTTGATCAAATTCTTGACATTGATGTTCATCTAGGAAATATTGAAACTCACCTAAACCTTCAATCACCCGAGAGATCCTAGGTCCTGAATTTTAGAATTAGGATGTTTTTGTCTGAGTGCTTTGTTGATTGGTTGTTATTCTTATCTCTATGTTATATTTCTGNCTTTTATGTTTCTCCTTATGGTGTCTATGTAATCTTTTCTTTTATGAATAACATGAACTCTTGTTTTATGCATACACTGTTTAATTGAGGGTGAGATCATATTTAGGGGGAGCTTTTAATTTAATCTTTTTGCTTATGATCAAAAAGGGGGAGAAGTATAAATTGATACAGGTATTGCTAACTCTGTTGTTGTTTGTTAGCTCGTATGTTTTGCAGGATAGCCAAAGTTGCTTTTAAAAAATTGAATTTTTGATCATCATCAAAAAGGGGAAGATTGTTACCAATAAGGAGTATTGGTAAATCTTGAAGACAATTGTTTTGATGATGCTGCAAGAAGACTTAGTTGAAGAAGAGTCTAAAATTATTTAAAAGCAATTTGTTGAAATTAAATGTAGTAGGAAAATCCTATAAACCTTGTAAAACTTACATTTTTAACTGCAATAATCGATTATCAAGAAGCAATTGTCGATTATCACAAGTCATTCAGGAATAATCGATTATCACCTCATATAATCGATTTTCACTTTTTGAAAAACCTATAACGGACTTGAATAATCGATTATCACTTACAATAATCGATTATTTGTGGCAGTTGGGACTTGACCTTTGATATTCAGAGCAGCTGCCTATATATTGGGTTTTTGTGAAGTTCAGAAGCAACATTTTGAACTTAGGTCTTTAGCATAATACAGTTTGTCTAACGAAGTTCTCTAAGGCTAGTTTTGTTCCCTTACCTGGTCTCGTGAATAGGAGAAGCTCGCGTTTCGTGTGTCGATAGTCGGAGTAGTTCTCTTCGAGGTGGTAAGGTGCTTTGCCTGGTCTCGTGAATAGGAGAAGCTTGCATATCGTTGGTCGATAGTCGGAGCGGTTCTCTTCGAGTTGGCAAGGTGTACTTTTTCTGGTCTCGTGAATAGGAGAAGCTCGCATTTCGTTGGTCGAAAGTCGGAGCGGTTCTCTTTGAGTTGACAAAGTAGTTCACTTCCAGTTCGTTTGTCGAAGGAAGTTATTCACTGCACTCTTCCGGTTTGTTTGTCGAAGGAAGGTGTTTTCTATCCCTTACTCATTTCATTATCTTGTAATCTGTACAACTATATTTTTAGTGAAAATCGTTAATCACTTTTTATAGTGATTAATAACTGGACGTAGAATCTTTTGATTCGAACGAGTATAAAAATCATTTGTGTGATTTTTCTCTTCCCTACACTCCTTAATCTTTTAGCACTCCAACTGTTCGATAAAACTTTTACAAGAAATTTAAAACTGATAAAGGAACTATTTTTGTGACCGAACACGCTTTCCGCTTACTCTAAGTTTAATTCCGCTGCGTTATACTCTTCAAACCATACCTCGCTGGTACCAACAACAAGTATTCATATCAGACTCTAGCGAGTTATGCATTTGTGATAGGCTCTACTACTCTACAGAGTCATTGTCAATGAGTTTCATCCTACCATACACAAGGTTTGTCCTTCAACATCTTTGATAAAGGTAAAGCTCATCGACTATGACCTTTTGTTCCTTTCACTACATATCTCATCTTTCTCTACTTAAGATTTGATAGTTATTAGAGTGAGAAGATAACTCCCAATATAAAATCCATATATCAATACATACACTACTTAAATCACCACAAGTAACTTCTCCTTGAAATCTCTTCCACAACATTTACCATACGTACTCCTAACCATGATACTAATCCATAATACACATTAAACATATATAATAACCATGGTAAATCCATCACAAACCAATCAAAGCATAAAAAAATCACAACATACACATTATGGTGCGGAACCATGGATCTGGTGCGGATCGACAGACGAACGGGACAAGAGACGCAGCGGAAGTCGGAAATCGAAGATAACCCTAGGTTTTGGTGGTTTGTTCGGTAGAAAAGTTAGGGTTAAGCTTTTGAGAGAGTTTAAACGGAGAAAAGGGAGATTTCACCGATTGAATCGGCGGAATAGAAGAGATCTCAACTTTAAATGGAGAAATTGAAGGATAGGGCGAAATCAATCGGTCAAAGATGAGTATGGTGAGGAGAAGATGGATCTGAGAAGTGTTCGGTGAAAAGTGACTTACGGAGGAAGGGAGTCGTGGAAGGAAGGCTCTCGAGTGGAAAACCCTAAATGACGAGAGGTGGCTTCGAGAGCAATGGTCTGAGGAAGGAATGGCGCAAAGAGAAATGAAGTTCTGTTGAAGGCATGTGCTGGTGTGGTGTGAATAAGCCACGAGTCTGACGCGGAGTGGTGGCAAAGTGTTCACGTGGAGGAGTGAGAAACTGATGGTGGAAAATGAGAGAATGGTAAGTGTGAGATGGAAGGTGGCTAGAGGAGATCCTTTGGGATTCTCTAGCCTTGACTTTCAAGGTAGAATTGCTCTGGAGTAATTCTCAACAGTAAACAATTCAATTATCTCAAAAGTAAGTACAATAAGTGTAGGCATGGCTATATATAGGACTAGAAGTCCCCATACCTAACACATTTACACAGTACATAAAAGAAAAACTACACTAAAAACATTGGGCTTGGGCCCCGTGTATCAGTGCTTAGCACTAGATCTCTCACAAAAGATGGCGCTCAACACTAAACCTCTCATAAATTGTCATGCTCAGTGATAGTGGCATATTTTATCATGATTTTAGTATTGAATTAAGAGAAAATGTCAACTCTTTCTTAACTTTTTGCCTTGAAAATCCTAGTTTTCTTTTAGTTTCTTAAGTGGTTGCATCTTAAGCTTTAATGAGATATTTTGATCATTAATACCTGCTTCTATGTGCTTAAAGTAGTTGGAAGAAGTCTATGTAACGTTATCGCTAGGCTACTGCTGAGAGCAAGAAAAATAGCAAAAAGGTAGAATTCTGGAATGTTGTCGCTAGGCTACCACTGAGATCTCTGTCACTAGAATTTCTAGCGTTGGACGACAACTGAGCGATTTTCTCAATGTAATGTTATTGCTAGGCTAATGCTAAGCGGCGATGACGCTGATGTGGCAAATTTATTCTATTTAGACCTAAAACGCGATGGGATTTGGATCTTTGGGCACCCAAACGCAATTCTTCTCTGTTGGAGAACTTGGAGGCAAGCTTGGAGTTGTGGGAACAATCCTTCTTCTTCTTTGGGTTCTCTCTCTTCTTCCATTTCAACCATTGTTGTAAGCTCAAGCTCTCCATTCATGGAGAGCTAGTTTCATTGTTATTGAGGGATTGATGTAGCCACTGAACTCTTATGTAATTGCTACTGATTTGAATATATTTGATGATTCTTTTATTGATTTCTAATATTTTGTTCCTTCTCTTAATGCTTGTTGTGAAATTGCTACCCATGGCATGATACTTGGTTTGCTTGATATTGGGAAATATTGTGTAAACCTAGAACTAGAACAAATTATCCAAAGGGAGTTATATCTAGGGATAGAACTTGTACTTTTGGTTGTCTTAGATTTCAATTCTTAAAACAGACTAACTTATTAGGTTTTCCAAGGGATTGAAGTTTAATAAGGAAGTTTAGGTTCTCTCTACCAAGGGATTGAATTTGAGTAAATTAAAAGATTGACATTAGTAAGTTAATGAAGAAGGTGTAATGTTACATGCATAAGAGTGAAGTACGTGAAATCATACCCCCAACAATGCCATTCCATATAATTTCTAATCTTTCCATTCCTAAATGTTTGAGTTATCAAAGATCACTTTTACCATTTATGTTTCATATTTACTTTAATTGCATGAAAACCCAAAAATATGGAATCACTCTTTAGTCTAATTTAGTTAGAAATTATAGGATTGTTTGGTGACACGAGTCTCTTGGGAAACGATATTCGGTTTTACCGGTTTTATTACTTGAAACGATTTGGTACACTTGCCGACATCTTGTTGACAAATTGGCAAGCGTACCAAATCGTACAAGTAATATAAAATGGTAAGTCCAAGTATCGTTTTCCCAAGAGACTCACGGCACTAAACTGTTGTGCTTTTGCTTAACAAATCAAGACTATAAAAATAATATTTTGGGATTTTTATAAAGTGCAGAAAAATAAGCTACAAATCTTCATTTTTTTGCTCTTTTCTTGAGTCAACAACCTGTATCTTTAACTCCATTCTTACTTTTCTCAAATTAGCTACAAAACAATGCAAAATAAGCATAAAATCGCTAAAAACAACTTTTGACTCTCTCCAGACTCATTTATTGAGTTTTGCTTGATTCTAAGCTCATTCCGAGTAGTAAAGGGTGTAATTTGGTCCAAATTAGCATATGAAAATAACTGTTTTTCAACCTTCATCACATCTCAACACTCAGCAACACGAATTTGTCGCTCAACAATATGGAATTAAATTATTCTAGACCTTCAATGAGAATTAGTGCTTAACGGTTTCGTGCCACCGCTCAACACCAAAGCTTTCACATTTTTG
Organism: Vigna radiata var. radiata; assembly: GCF_000741045.1. Lineage (NCBI taxonomy): Eukaryota > Viridiplantae > Streptophyta > Magnoliopsida > Fabales > Fabaceae > Vigna > Vigna radiata. Next base: position 1,722,697 of record NW_014541837.1, read on the forward strand.
TGCACTCAATTGTACAAGCCTGACACTCAACGGTTTGGAGCTAAAATGCTCCCAGACCTACTAATAACGGTTGAAAAATAGTTATTCTCATGTCTTATTTTAGACCAAATTACACCCTTTAAGACTTAGAATGAGCTTAGAATCAAGTAAAGCCCAATAAATGAGTCAGTCGAGAGCAAAAGCTATTTTTAGAGATATTATGCTTGTTTTGCATTGTTTTGCAATGATTTTGATGAAAGTGAAGATTGGGGTTGAAGATGAAGGTTTTAGACTCAAGACAAAAGAAGAAAATTGAAGAAAAGAAGAGTCTAGGAACCGCCCGGTGGCAAAATTCATCGTTGGGCGGTCCAATGCGAGGAGGAGGCACCTGGCGTGGACACTGGGCGGATTCGTGATTAGACGCAAATTGTCGGGCGGTGGCCCCCTGCTACCAGGCGGTGGCGCGATTATGGGCAAACCGCCGGGCGGAGTGTACCGCCGGGCGGTTGTTCGCTGGGCCTAGGCCTGTTTTCTGTGACGCTCCTCAGCTATAAATAGCCCTGTTACAATTTCATTCTCATTCTTTTGACAGAAGAGGGTGGCCAGACCTAATTTTCACTCTCTGGAGAGGATCTCTTGGATACTTAGGCTCCTTTTCATCTTATCTAGGGTTTGCTATTCCATTCTTCCATTATTTTCATCTAAGTTCACCATGACAATGGTGAACTAAACCCTTTTGTTGTTGGGGGAAACAATGTAATCTTTTGAAACTCTCTTTTATTGAAACTCTTGTTTATTT
>NW_014541837.1:1723679-1733605 GCF_000741045.1 Vigna radiata var. radiata
TATCATGAACTGGTGAGAAATTCCTTGATTAATGAAATACCACCTAGGGATAGGGAGGTAGGACGATCAATTGTTTTTGCTTCTGTTCGGTAATGAATTGCTAATTGCTAGGGGAGGCTAAGGATAGCAAGCCGGTAATTAGTAATAGGCTCTTTTCGCCAAGGGATCGGGTTAAGGGTAGGCCAAGAAAGTTTGCATAACAATTAGATAATTAAGCACATTAAACAAGAGGAGTAGATAAGAGGGAGCGGATAAGATGAAATTGTCAACCCCCAACAACTCCATTCATCCGTAGTTTTTTTCGTCAATTGAATCAAACACATTGCATGTTTATTTTCTATCTTTGCATCCACAACAATTAATCTTTTTCTACAAGTCTTACGATTTTAATTCACACAAACGATAAGGCTTTTCGAGTCTCTTGGGAAGAACGATATCGGGCTTTACCGATTATATTACATGAACGATTTGGTACACTTGCTAGTGAGTCAACAACACCTACACAATGATCTAACACTTAAGCCAATTTGTTATCACTCAACACTACACCAAATATCACCAAACTTAAAATTATGATTTGGAAAAAAAATAACATGTTCAAATGGTCAAATTGGTATTCCCTACTTAGTACCTTGTTTCAGAAACAACTTTCACTGTCAAGGTACATACCAACTTGCAAACAACACACAAGCATCTAATACAACCAAATTTTCAATAGTTCAAATACCAAGATCAGCAGTTCAAACATTCTCAAACCAACCTAACGTGAAATTTACAATTCTCAAAACATTAATAATTTTCAAATAAGGAAATTAGCTTCCTTTACCTGCGAAATGACCAAAGGACTCTAGAACCTTATAAACATCCCTTAAAGTACAAAAAACTCTACTTGTCCCTATGAACAACACAAATAGGATCAAGGCACGCTATTAGAACAATTGACCAACAAAGACTTTTAAAGAAGACTCATATACTATATATACATTTTGAAAATTCCTAACAGTAACAAATTTGTTAGTATAATACGTTGATAAAATTTATTCGATAAATTATAATATGTATTAACAATCAATATTTTTTTTACTATATTGTATCTGACAATATTTTTGCCCGAAAATTTCGTCAATAATTTGTTATTTCTATTATTAATGAATATTTTCATAAGTAAATTCGTTAGTAAAATGAGTAACAAATTTTTTTTATTAAGTTTGGTGAAATTTTTTTAATATTAAGAGAAAATGAGTGAGAAGAAGGAGAGGAATAGGAGGAAGAAGAAAAAAAAGAAGAAGAAAGAGGAACAGAGGAGGCGGAGGTGCGCAACAATGATGGTGCAAAGGTGGTGGAGGCGTGATGTTGTGATGTCGACCGAAGTTGGGGGAGGAGCCAAAGGTGGTGGTGACGATGTTAACTCTTTGGCAAGTGTATCAAATTGTTCAAATAGTCATGGGTAAGACAGTATATCATTTTTTAAGAGACTCGCACAATGTTAAATAATCATACAATAAATAACTAACATAGGCTAAAGAATAGTTCCAAAATTTGAGATTATGTACAATAAAGTAAATTGATGCATAAATGTAAATATGAAATTTGAAAAAAGTTTAAAAATTAATGAAATGGATTGATATTGTCAAGGTTAGATTTCACTGACATCATTTTTATACATATAAGAACTCACACTTTCTCCATTAATATATTAATGTCAGTCTATAAATTTACTTAAACCCTAATTCCTTAGTAAAATGAGCCTAGGTTTCCTTATTAAGAGTCAATCCTTGAACCCATAATAAACAAACCCCCTTTATGAACTACAATTTAAGACAATTAATGGGTCAAACTCCATTCTTAGATATAAGCTCCATTAAGTATCATGTTCCAAGTCTAGGTTTCAAAAGATATTTTCCAATACCTAATAAGCCAAACATCAAACTATGATAGCCACACCAAAGCGAGCATTAAGTACAAAAACAACAAGAGTACTAGCATTTAATGGTTGTATCTACCTCCAACAAAATGGGTTTAACTTTCTATTGTCATAGATATTTACCAATAATGAGTTAAGCATTCAATTATGAATGGCCACATTAAAGCGAGAATTAAGTACAAAAACAAGAATACTAGCATTTAATGGAAGACACACACACAATATATATATATTTAAAGCATTTGCAAAATACAAGAGAATTTAGTAGTTGTATTTATCCCCAATAAAATGGGTTTAACTCTCCATTGTCATAGAGAGCTCAAACTTACAGAATGAAAGATGGAAGAAGAAGGAAATACAAGAACGAAAAAATAATGGTTCCCACAAGACCTAGCAGACCTCTAAGTGCTCCAAAGGTGAAAAATCGCGTCTCCAACTACCAAATATGAGCTTTCCTCGAGCCACTACAAGAAATAGGACACAACTTGCCACATCAACATAGAAATTGCTGAGGGTAGCCTTAAAACCGTTGAGTGCTACACTTTGTGAGACAAATGATGCTCAACGTTGGCTACTTGGCGCTCAATGCCAACTTTTGTGAGCCAAATAACACTAAACCCTGTCTTGATGGTGTTGATTGATGGATGTAGGACTGCTAAGTTCTCTCTATAATGCTGACACTCAACGATAAAGAAGTGGCACTTAATGCCAGATGAACCATGATCACTTATTTTTGTTGTTCTTCTTACTTCTCTTGATTGCCAAATTCTTTACTTTGATGTAAAAGCTTCCTATCACTGAATAAGATACAAAAAATGGGGATTAGTGATATAATTGGATTTATGTAATCCAAAATGTAATTATTTATAAAACCAAGATAAAATTAAGGATTAAGAATGTTACAAGCTAAAGAAGAGTTGATTTTGTTAATAAAATATGACTAAGATAATGGTAAAAATTAATATTATCAAACAATGATGGAGGATGAGAGAAAGAAGAAGAGGAAACAGAGGAAGAAAAAGAAAAAGAAAAAAGAAAGGAGAAGAAAACCAAATCGTAGAATTCACAAATGAATTTTTGCAACCAATAGTATTTGTTTGTAATTGTCAATAAATACTTACCAATGGTTATTAGTTGACATATTTGAGACTGTCAATAATTATCAATAGAGGTTGCGATTTTTTTGTATTAATAACACAATAAATTCTATTAAGAACTATAAAATTGATTTAGTAATAAAATTTGATAGAGAGTGAAAGAAATTGTGATTTCAACTTTTTTTTTCCATGAAATTTGTTGATAAAAAAAACACAATAAGTTTTATTATACTTATGAGAGAAATAGTGTGGGAGATGTTGTTATTAATCACCAATACGTGACGTATGCACTAGTGCAAAAAGGGCTTTAGACATTTGTTATTTTGGGCTTTCAACGTCATATCTCGACCCGACGTCTTTATGGGTGAAGTTAATGCGATGTCAGACCTGTAGAGTCTGACGTCTTTATAGTGCCCTTAGACGTTGGTTAGTGCCATGTTCGACGTCTATAAAGACGTCAGCCATGAAACTAACTGACGTCTAAGGGAACTATAAAAACGTCGGACACGGCACTAACCGACGTCTAAGGGCACTATAGACGTCGGACATGACATTAATCAACGTCTACTGAGTTTTCGTTGTGTTTTAGTGCAGTTTTGCTCGTGTCTTTGGGTAGCGTAGTAGCACCTCCTTCCTTTGCTAGTTTCTTCGTAAGAAAAAATTGCTTATTTTGGATCTTTTATGGAATTTCAACCCAAAACCGAACTTGAGTCGTTGCCTAGTTCCATTCCAACCGCCAAATAAAAAAAGAATACGGTGACATGAAAACTAGGCAAGGACCTAGGTTCGACTTTGGGTTGAAATGCCATAAGAGATCCAAAAGACGCAAGCTTTTCTTACGAGGAAACTAGCAAAGGGAGAATATGCACTACACTACCCAAAGACATGAGAAAAACTACACCAGAACACAACGAAAACTCGTTTTAATCGATTCAAACAAAAGATAATACATCAAATACTACTTTAATCGGAGTAACAGTTAGTTCAAACGGTTCAAAAGAGATAAAGCGCACTTGGAAATGCACTGTCGCGAAGAGAAAAGGCGAAGGAAGACGATGAAGTGCGCGAAACTACTGGTTCACATTGTCTGATTTAACAGGAAATAAGACGTCAGTGGCCCCAACGCCCGACGTCTATTCTCGAATATACATCGGGGACCTCACTAATGTGACGTCCATTCGATTTAAAAATTAATATTCGTGGTATATATATACGTCGGATGCAGGGGGAGCCGACGTCTATAATCGCATATAGACGTCGGGGAGGCAGGATCAGACGTCAAGATGGCGAAAAAAAATGACTTTTCACCTACCTGTCAGACATATAGACGTCGGTTAGGAGGGGCACCGCCGTCTATAATAGCATATAGACGTTAGTGTGGCAGGATAAGACATTTATATGGCGGAAAGAAATGACTTTTCACCTACCTGTCAGACATATAGACGCCAGTTAGTAAGGACTCCGATATCTATAATATTGTAGACGTTGGGGCCTCTCCGAATCGACGTCTATATGCTCAACTTATTTACGAAAATACCACTGATTAATAATTTACGTTGGGTATTTTTTGGTCCAACGTCTACAGAATGACGATAAAATCCAATTATGCAATGGTGATGGTTTAGTTGGAAATTCTTATAAAACTAATTAATTAGACTAATCTCAATGTCAAACATGAACATGAATTGTGTTGAGGCCACTACTAATTTGTGGGGACCAAACTAATGTAGAAAAGTATTAAATTTAGGTCAAATACTCTTTATTTCCTTTTCACTAGCTAATATGTCATTCCTGACATAAAAAATAAATAAAAATACATCCGTGTGCTCCATCGGTTGCTTTTGTTCTATAGTCCAACAAGTGAATCAAAATGAGATTTTAAGAGAGTATTTTATCGCATAAAAGTTGTATGAATTTCGAAAATATATATAAGCAGTATAATTTATGATATTTTTATAATTAAGGTTTCGTAGTTTAGATTGATTTCATATAATAAGAGGTTGAAATTTTAATAATATCCTTTATATATGTGTTTATAAGATTTTAAATAGCTACGTAAACTTAAAAAAAAATGTACTTTTAAATATAACTTTACTAATTTAAAAAATAATAAAATACAATTTTTTTGTACTTCAAAAGTATATAGTGTATATATATCTAACAAATTTTCGTTGATTTATCTAACCAACATTTAAAAAATATGTGCATTTAGTGTTAATAGTAATTGACATGATAATTATAGGTTAATATTAATAAGATTACTTTTAGATGTAATAAAATTAATATTAATCCTAAATTTGTATTTTTATTAAATATTGAGTATTAAAAACATCAAAATATATCAATTTCGTTATGGATCAATTTTATGTCAAAATAGTTATTTAATGTTATCATTAATATTATGATAGTGATGATTCATATAGAATAAATATTCTAGTATATACATGATTGGCCACAACAGTCATATATTTGAAAACAAAATTGCTACGTGCTGAATGCATTTGTTTGCTAGAGAGTTCTTTGAAGATGAAATAGCTTTTAATAAGTCAAATTATTCGTGAGGTTTAGCATAAGTCACGTATGGGGGTTGTGGAAGACAAATCTACATTTCCACTGAGACGAAAAGTTCAACGACACAGAGACATCGTGGTATAGGCTCATGTGTGTTTTGTCCTCATAAAACAGTCACCCAGGTTGAACTTTTGCAAATTTTGCATGTGTTGTGTGGTCCATATACATCTTTTCGGTCAAATCGTTTTCTTCTTTTCTTTTCCAACATTGTTTTCCATGAATTTGATCAAAGTTTAATTTTCCATGGCAGTGGATTCTTCATAACCATGTAGCACTACTTTCATTTTGTCAGAGAATTAATACTGCTGCAGTTGAAGGAGAAGAACTTCATACTTTCAAATATGGATGCTACTTCTGTTAACATCCACAGCTGAAAGGTGTAATTTTGATTTAATTTGGTTGAAATTTCAACCGAATCCGGTTTTAGTTTCCAAATTATTTTAATTTCTCAAATTAAAATAATAGTTTCAATCTTTTTAATTTATCGTTTCGAGATTAAAATTAGTTTTGAAAGAATAATTGTACTGTTTAAAGTTTAATAATTAGAAAATCATTTTTTTAATTCGTGGACTTTTCTTTTAATTTTGAAAATAAAATATACATACTTTTAGTTTAAAAATATTATAAGTTTTGCAATTTTTTTTATTGAGTTATACTGAATAATTTTTTTAACTATACTTACACTTCAGTTTAAAAAGATTTCATAAATCTCTCGTTTATTTTAAAAAAAACGTTACCATTTTTTTTTACGTTAAACATACACCCTTAACTTACTTGAAACTAGAAAGTTTGTTAAAAGCTGAAAAACGAAATATAGTAGTTGGAGATATAAAATCACAAATATATATACATATGTATATAATATTTTCATATAATTTTTATTTTATTTTATGATTAAAATGTTTATGATGGTTGTTTTCAATTTTTTTTTTTAACTCTTTGAACGCTTTTCTTTGTAAAATGATTATTTTAATTACATTTTAGTTTCAATTATTATATTTTTTTTCATGTTATATATATATATATATATATATATATATATATATATATATATATATATATATATATATATATATATATATATTCCACTATCAATCTTAAATTACATCTTTAAAATAGTTTAATCAAGTTTGAAAACTTCAGTAAAATAATATATAGCCAAGTAGAAGTCAATTATATTTTCGTAATATTAATTATCGCATTGATTAAAATAAAAAGTTAAAGATAAAAATATTTTTAAAAAATAATAATAGTAGAAAAAAAAAGAAATAAATTTGTCTTCGTGTAGTTTTCATTCTATCCTTATACCCCGTCAACTTAGTGAATCTGATAACTAAAACGTAGCAATCAAACGGATTGTCACAAGTACCAAACTTAGTTTAAAAAACATCCATTTTTTTCCAATTTTTTTAATTGGATATATAGTGATAATCAGATAAAAAAAATTTAATTTTAAAAACTAGAGATGAAAAAAAAATGCATTATTTCACTAGTATAAAAAGGTCTTTCACGTCACCGTTTAAACGTTCAACTTCCTAATATTTGATTTAGAAGTTTTGAAGTAGGTTTTTTGTGGGACACGGCAATAGTAAACTCTTAATAATTAAAATTAATATCCTATAATAGGATCTTTGGTGACGTAGTTTAACAGGTGAAGAAGATAAAAAAAATCATTAAGCAACATTATCGGCAAATAAAGAAAAGGTTTAAACCCTTTTTTGTTTCTTAAATTAAGTTTTGATGTTCAGTTTAGTACCCGTTATGAAAAATGTCAACTTTTGCTTCCTAGGTATGAAAACTTGTGATTTATTGTTCATTAAGTGTTGTGATGAGGACTGATTTGATACATTTTTCATACCATAGGGACTAAAGGTTGACATTTTTAAAAGCGAAGACTAAACTGAACATCAGAACTTAACTTAGGGACAAAAAAAAGGTTTAAAGCTAAAGAAGAAAAAAAAGTGTTTAAAGAAAATGGGCAACAAGAAACGCCAAAGTCACCATCTATCTTTATTCTTTTCAAAACCATCGTGTGTTTGTTTATGATTTAAGTCAACAAAATTAAACTCTCAATACATCATTCCACCCAATCATCATGCCTTACTTCTTTATCTTTTTCAACCATCGCTACCTTTAAATTATCAAACCAAGAAACTTAAATAAAGTCGCCATTAAAAAAATGCAACCCCTTTTAATTCTCGTGAGATTTTCAAGACTCTATGGCAAGAAGAGATGGATCATGCCCAGCTTTTTACAAATTTAAACTCACTTATATTTTTCATAATTTTTATAAATTATAATAAGAAAAGTACAGCAAGTTATAAATATAATAATTGACTTTCGAAATCAATTAATGTCTCGTCTGTAAAAGAAGAAATTTAATTTGAAGTCTTCTTTTAAATATTTTGATGAATATGGGTTAAAATGAGATAAATTGACTGAAGATGGAGTAATCATTTCTTCCATTTTCTATTTCTTATCTTCCTTTTAAGGTTTTCCTCTTCTTTTAAAATTTTGCAATTATTCTTATACATATTTCCCAATAAACTTTAGTTAAAAACACTTATGCATAACTTAATTGAAGATGAAATTATTTAAATAAATATATAAGTACGATAAATTTGTTTAAGTTCATAAATTTATAAAGTTTTAGAAGTGATTTTCTAAAACAAATTAAAACACAAACTTACATATTGAAATTAATTAAAGTATTAACCATTTTTTTTATAATCTACTTTTTTTATATCAAATAATATGCTAAATAAATAGGGAGATTCTAAAAATATTTCAATTGAATTTCTAGTTAGCTTCAATTTTCAGTAAGAACACAAGAAAGTCAAGTGTGATTCGTTTGAGTACTCAGGATATTGAAGAAAATTCATAATAAATCTCTATAAAAATCAATTGGTAAATAAATAGAATAACTGATCGGATATACAACTAGTATGGTTAAGCATCTCTATATAATAAATTAATTAACTATCATTATATTTTTCCACAATAAATACATTACACAATTCCTCACAATAGATGTCATCTTGCGTTCTTCCACAGTCTACATCTTGTTTTTTATTTGTTAATTTTTTTCATTTTGATTTTTTTTTTCTTGTAAACATTCTTATTCCGTAAGTGAGAGGCTGATGATTAATAGAAATATAGATTAACTCAAAGTTTCGTAGCAAACTATATAAATATGTTTATAATTGGATACGTTTGAATTGAATTATATATCCATCAATTCTTCTATCAAATATTTATTATACATTCAACTAAAACTATTCCATTGATAAATATATGTGAGAAAGACATTCTATCTAACCATCTATATATAATCAACATTTCTTCATATTAAGTTTTTATATTTCATTATATAAATTACTAAAATAAAAACATTTCATAATAGAATCATAACATTAGAATTATGAATTAGAATATATATATTAGTAAATTGTCGAGTTTATTATTTTTACTGATTAGACTAATCTCATATATATATATATATATATATATATATATGAGGTTTGTTAATGTACGTACGTTTGTTTTTCAGTTGGTACGTTTTAACAATGTGTACCGGATTATAGTAGACAAAAATACCCTCATATATTATGGATTCTAAGTTTCAAAGTCAAAGATTTTTAAATAATTTTCATTCTCAAAACTAAAAAAACCCAAACCCTTACTTACATCTCTCATCCCTCTCAATCCTTTCTCTTTCATCTCTCTAACTCCAACCTCTTTTTCTCTGTCATCTCAAATCATTACTGTAACCCCAATTAAAAAAAATCAATCAAAAACACTTATTGTTAAACAATTTCTTACAAAAAAAAATTATTTTATAATTAGTTTTCATTTTATAATTTTTGTCTTATCTAATTTTATCTAATTTTCACAAGCATAATGACATATGAAGGAATTTATAATTTGCCTGGAAAAAATCAGAAACACTTGCTATTAAACAATTTCTTATAAAAAATGATTTTATAATGAGTTTTCATTTTATAATTTTTGTCTTATCTAATTTTATCTAATTTTCATAAGCATAATAACATCCGAAGTAATTGATAATTGGTCTGAAGGTTTTTTAAAAGATGTGGATTCAACATCTGCAGATGATGAAATTAGAGAGATTAGTGAAGATGATGAATTGGAAGAGATCTTGAATGAACCTTTGTCTGAAGGTGAATATGCCAATGACTTAACTCTTTACAAAGGTAAATTGTTTAATAACGAGTATTTTTAATTTTTTTTGTGAGAGAGATGAAAAAGAAAGGATTGAGAGGAATGAGAGAGGTGAATAATGATATGGGGGTTTCTTTTTTTTTTTTTAGTTT
>NW_014541837.1:1733975-1743959 GCF_000741045.1 Vigna radiata var. radiata
TATATATATATATATATATATATATATATATATATATATATATATATATATATATATATATATATATATATATTTCTTTAGAAGAAAAATACGTTGAAAGTATAAATAATATATAAATGGATAGAAATTTTACTTTATAAATTATTTTTTTTAGATTGAACTAGACTTAAACTTTAATTTTTATCAAGATTTGTGATGCTTTGCATTATAAAGAAGTTCAGTGGACTATAAATATAAAACCAGCAAAAAGAAAAAGGGAGAAATTGATTACGATATATTGTGAGAAAGATATGAGATTAGATTGGGGAGAGTTTGAGATTAGAGAATGAATGAGTTAAGCCGAAAGAACATTTTTCCAAGGTTCTATAGGTAGGGCTAATTCAAAGCAATAGTGGAAAGTTAACTCCGGCATGAAGAAAATTTTGCAAATCTCTTCTCACATAGCACAAAGGTCAAACACTCACACACATAATGACACATACCTTAGTTTAACTTCCCCTACTCTATGACCCACCCCAAGATTCCAAAGTCCTCTATATTTAATCATATTTCTTCATTGTTTTTTATTGCATAATCTTATAACTATACTCTTCATTGCTTCTTTAAAACTTCTCACCACCCAACCCCAATAATATTTTCATCATCGTTCCTTCATCTTATCTTCTTGCTTTTCTGATCAAAAACCAAGCTGCAGCTTCTATGACTTCTGCCATAACCAAACCTCCTTCAAGTGAGTGTGACTCCTCTGAGGAGAGTGGTTGGACTAAGTACTTTGAGGATTTCCTTAACAACCATCGTATTCATGATCACAAATGTTGTTCTGTGTCTTTCTCTAATAGCGACTCCACCCTCTTTTCCTGTGCTGCTGAGAAAATCTTAACTCATGATGACACCACGCAACCTCAGGAATCATGTTTCAGGAAGAGAAAGAAGATCAAAACTGCTTTAGTGGTTGATGATGCTTTGGAAGATACTGCAACTTCTCCGGTCAAAGCCTCCAAGGTTCATTATTTTTCTTCTTTTCTTCTTCATCTTATTATATATGCATTCATGTTTTTTCTTTTCATTTAGTGAAAGTTAAGGTATATATATATATATAAATATTTATTTTGATGGGTCTTTTGGATTCCCAACATATTATAATTATTTAATTTATTGAAAATATTATATGAGAACCAGTTTAACAAAGCAAAAGGGAAAGAAAAAAATGGAGAATTTCCAGGCTAATTTGATATACTCAATGCACGTTTTATTGATGATATATGATATATGTATAATTATTTGTTACATTCTTACAGTTTGCAAGAAAAGAAAATATATTTGAGAAAAATTCGAATTTTGTGTTTGAGTAATTGAAGGTTGGAATTATTATTGTATCTTTTTCCTTATTACCTTTCCCTAGATTGAAATGGTGTCCTTCTTCCGACTCAGCAGAAGCTTGCAACCCACTTACATACATGTTGATTATGGAACTAAGTTAATAAACAATTTAAGTTTTTTTTTTTTTAAACTAACAAAAGTTGTTCTTTTTTGTTTTTGAAGGGGAAAAAAAATACCCCAAGAGAGAGAGATGAAAGTCTTATAAGTGACAATGACCACACAGAACTGAAGAAGAAAGGTCTTTGCTTAGTTCCTATGTCGATGATAGCAAAATATATTGGTTGATTAATTCCATGAAAAACGACCCAATATATATGCATTTGGGAAAATATATCCATTGACACCCACATGAAAAGAAAATGAAAATGGATGTGCAACAAGAAAATCGAAAATTGAAATTGTGAATTCTTGAGTGTTGAAAATACTTATGAATTTCTCTCTCTTAATTAGTGCACATAATGGATAATCGTTTTATAAGGCAAAATAGAATCATGCCAGACAGCTAGAACATGTTCCATATATATAATGAATCAATCATTGTTTTCAAATTTATAAAGTCGTTTTATTTGTTTCCAATGGCATCATTTAATCCTTTACACTTTATCAGTCGCACTTTTATATATTTATTTATGGAACATAAATCTATTATATATGAAGCAAAAAGACTACCCATTGGAAACTATTTGAATTGTAACAAAGAATTCAGCCCTTAAGACTATAAAAACTAACCACCCAAAACTAGAATCAAAGAAGAAACATGTGAAAAGAGTGATAATAAGCTATACTTAACTATTTTATTTTATTTCACTAAAAAATTTATTTTGAGAGAACTTAATTGTTCATCAACTATTACTTTTTTTTCATAAGTATTCATTAAAGTATCACTCACTAATAAAAAAATAATATAAAAATTAAAATTTTATTTAATTGGTTTAATCAGAATACAATAAATATCATATGATGTTTGAATGAGATAATTTAAAAAGATAACTCATTTATTTTAAGAATTTAAAATTCTTAAAATCAAAATAACTTAAATTAATTAGAAAGAAATTAAAATTTAAAATTTTTTGAAATGTATTTTAAATGAATAAAAATATAATTTTAAATATCCTAAAAGATATAATAAATTTATAAATTTGTAATTTCACTCTTCTCACTTCATCTACAAAGGTGGAATCGAGTTCATCAAAACTGAAAACACTGCCAAGTCGACTTAAGCTAAAGACTCATTCGAGTTAACTTGGATTGAAGGTCGAGCCAGGTCGGTTTGGTCGAGTTGGGTAGGTCAAGACCAGAGGTCTTGCTAGGTTGGCCTAAGACGTAGGTCTTGTCCAGTCAGCTAGGTCGAAGTTCAATACAAGTCGGTTTAGGTTGAAGGACGAAACGATTTGGCCCGACCTAAAATTTGAGACAAGTCATTCAAGATCTAATATTATAAATGGATAAATGACAAAAAAATTATCAATATTATAAATTTATTTATTCGCTATTTTGGTTTTGTTTTTGGATTACATTTAAGTTGTATGTTAATTTTTTTATTTTGAATTGTTTTTGGAGTTTAACATCATTTTAAAGTGAAATTATTTAAATTTGAATTATAATAACTTTTTTTTGGATTTAAAACAAATGGAATTACGTGAGTTAGTAAGCCAACCTATTTAACCCACCAACCTCTGGTAGGCTGGACTAGGTTCAATTTTTTTTACTTGTTAATAAATGAACCGAGTTGGGTTGACTCACTAAGTGACCAACCCGTGATGAGTTGGGTTGGGTTGGGCCAAATAACCCGTTTTGACAACACTAATATAAATTAAAAAAAAATCTATTACAAGTTTAACTCCTCGTATCTCAACAACTATAAAGAAAAAAAGAACTAAATAGAAAAATAACTATATATTTTTTTAGATAATAGATGTATCAAAATTAAATGGTGTGAATATACTATTTTTCTTTCTTTAATCTTTTATATTTTTTCCCTTACTCCGAAGGATTTCTCTTCCTCTTTTATTTCTCTCAATTATTTTATATGTGGATAATTATATAAGTGTATCTTAAGAACAACGTATGTAATAGTAGAAAATAATATTGAAATTTATTATTTAGAATTGATTGAAAATACATTCTCATATCTTCTATTGGTAACAATCCAATTCTCCTAAAAAGGGAAATAGAGAAACTAGGAAAACAAAATAAAATAAAAGATTGTATATATATTTTCTCTAATTAGGAAGATTCTAAAGAAATCTTCTCTAATTACAACACTCCCCCTCAAGTTGGTAAATGAATATCAATCATTCCCAACTTACCTACAAGATCTTGAGATCTACCCGGAGGAAGCCCTTTTGTAAAAATATCTGCTATTTGAAGTTCTGGAGGAACATGAGTTGTAATCATAAAGCCTCTGTCAAGATTATCTTTGATGAAATGTTTGTCAATCTCAATGTGTTTGGTTCTATATATCATGTTGTACTGGATTATGGGCTATGCTCATGGCAGACTTATTGTCACAGTGTAGTTGTATCGGGTTCTCCACTTTGACTTTAAGATCATCCAAAATGATTTTCATCCAAAGTCCTTCACATATTCCTTGAGCAAGAGCTTGAAATTCAGCTTCTGCACTAGAACGAGAAACTCTATCTTGCTTTTTGCTTCTCCATGTTACAAGACTATCTCTAAGAAACACACGATACCCGGAAGTAGATTTTCTGTCAGTAATATAACCTGCATAGTCAGCATCAGTATATATCTTCATAGTCAATGTGTCTTCCCTTTTGAATAATAGCCTATTTCCTGGACTTGACTTCAAGTATTGAAGAATTTTGTCGACTGCTTGCATGTGTCTCTCTCTTGGATCATGCATAAATTGGCTCACAACGCTAACTGCATAAGCAATGTATGGTCTTGTGTGTGATAGATAAATCAATTTTCCTACCAATCTTTGATATTGGGCCTTCTCTACAGAAGCACTTTCTTCACATCCCATTTTGTGATTTTATTCTATAGGAACTGTTGAAGTTCTACATTCCAGCTTTCTTGTTTCTTTGAGGAGATCAAGTACATATTTCCTTTGGGAGATGAAAATTCCTTTCTTGGAGTAGGCAACCTCTACTCCAAGAAAATATTTGAGTTTTCCTAGGTCTTTCATTTCAAATTGAGCTGCCAATTTATCTATTAATGCCAATTTTTTTGTTTCATCATCTCCTGCAATAATCATATCATCCACATAGACAAGTAATAGAGTGAGTTTACCTGTAGAAGAGTGCTTTATGAATAAAGTATGATGTCCTTGGCTTTTTCTGTATCCCAAGAAAACCATTGTTTTTGTAAATCTTCCAAACCATGCTCTAGGGGATTGCTTAAGACCATACAATGCTTTCTTCAAGAGGCATACCTTGCTTCTTTCATTTTTTACTTCAAAACCTGGAGGAATCTCCATGTACACTTCCTCATCTAGATTTCCATGAAGAAAGGCATTCTTCACATCCAGCTGGTATAAGTCCCATCCAAAATGGGCAGCCAAAGCGAGAATAACTCGAACTATATTCATCTTTGCTACTAGGGCAAATATCTCCTCATAGTCAATCCCATATGTTTGGGTATATCCTTTTGTCACCAATCTAGCTTTATATCTTTCTATTGTCCCATCTGCCTTATGTTTCATTGTGAATATCCATCTACACCCCATTGTCTTCTTGTCTCTTGGCTTATCAACAATCTCCCAAGTTGAATTTCTTTCTAATGCATTCATCTCTTCTTTCATGGCTTGATTCCAATTTTCAAGTTTCATGGCCTCTTGGATTGAGGTAGGAATTTCTATGGCATCAATGGCAACAATAAAACTTTTGTGCTTATCAGAGAGATTGTTAGTGCAAACATATTGAGAAATATGATATTTAGCACATGATCTTCTCCCCTTTCTCAATGCAATGGGTAAATCCTCAATAATACTTACATCCTCCTCATTGATATCTTCAGGGATCCTCACCTCGGGATTAGACAATTTTTCTTGCTCGAGAGTTGAAGTGGGTTGTTATCTTCTTTCATATTTTTTGCCAAAAAAATTGTCTTCTTCCTCACTGTGGACTATGATATCTTCATTGCTCAGGTCTTGGGCATCCTGCAAAGACAAACATGGTAATGACAAGAAGGAGAGTTCATCCACTTCAAGTGCTTTCTCCCCCTGAAGTGGTGGATTGACATAAAAGGATTGTGTTTCATGAAAGGTGACATCCATGGTGATAAAGATGCGACGACTCTGAGGATGATAACATTTGTACCCTTTTTTATTAGAAGGGTACCCAATAAAGACACATTTAAGAGCTCTAGGATATAATTTACCACGGTTAGGATGATGAGAGTGAACAAAAATAACACATTCAAAGACTCGACTAGGTAGACTCGTTAGTATGGAAGAAGAAGGAACAAAGGACAATAAAGACTCTATAGGACTAATGCCATTTAAGATACGAGTGGGAAACCTGTTGATGAGATATGTGGCGGTTAACATAGCTTCTCCCCAGTAATTTTTTGGAACAAACATTTGAAAAAGAAGAGCTCTAGTTACTTCAAGAAGATGACGATTCTTTCTTTCTGCAACCCCATTTTGTTGAGGGGTATTAACATAGGTTAGTTCATGAACAATACCATTATAAGACAAAAAATTGAGAAATTCATGATTCACATATTCATTACCATTATCAGACCTAATTCTTTTGATATTTTTTCCAAATTGATTTTGGACAAGATTGAAAAAATTAACAAAAATTTGAAAAACTTCGGATTTATTTTTCATAAGGTATGTCCATGTGACATGGGTACAATCGTCAATAAAGATAACAAACCATCTGGCTCCAGAAAAAGAATCTATGACAAGACCCCAAACATTAGAATGAACTAAATCAAATGGAGAAATACTCTTTTTATGACTAATAAGATAAGATGCACGATGATGTTTAGAAAATTGACAAATATCACAATTAAAAAGACTCAACAGATTCTTTGGTAAACAAGTGGAGAAATAAGGACTTGATAAGACTAAATGAAGGATGCCCA
This sequence comes from Vigna radiata var. radiata, assembly GCF_000741045.1. Classification (NCBI taxonomy): domain Eukaryota; kingdom Viridiplantae; phylum Streptophyta; class Magnoliopsida; order Fabales; family Fabaceae; genus Vigna; species Vigna radiata. Next base: position 1,740,411 of record NW_014541837.1, read on the forward strand.
AGCCTTTGATGATGTAACCATATTTGGGATTTTGCCCACGTCTCAGATGTTGCTTGTTCACTCATGATTTTCGTGTTGCTTTGGTCATCAAACTTTAAAAAATACAACCCATTATGCTCCTTAGCAGTTAAAATTGTCTTCCCCGTGGCAAGGTCCTAAAAAACACAATAAGTTGGAAAAAATGTTACTAAGCAATTTAAATCCTTTGCATGATCCAGAGGACTTACTCATTGATTCATTCATTGGTTTTAAAGGAATAATTTATACTTCAGATATCTCGTAGAATGCAACGAGGGAGTCTTCAAGACGATGACAGTGTATGGGTCACACCGAGAAAAAAAGGAGCAGAACTTAAACAACCAGATCTACTCAAGAAAAGGTCAAACAGGTCGTCACAATCCCTAGGAACAAACTCAGGAGTCTCCGGCGATTCTTCTGAGGCGGTGACGGCGAGTGGGTCTCGTTGGAAAAAAAAGGAGCCAAACTTAAAACTCATATCTGCTCAAATAACCCAAACGAGTCGTCACCGACCCTAAGAATGGACTCAGGGCACTCTGGTGACCTTGTCTATGGTGGCGCCGGCGACTAGGTCTCGTCGGAGGTAGGTGCGCGCCGACGATGGTGGAGGTGTGTGGTGGCACGTGGTGGCTCCTCAGACGGAGCGACTTCCAGCATTGTGGTCGTTGGAGTTGGACGCACCTTTCTGCCCTATCAACGACCCCAACTGGCGACAGCGGCAACGGCGGTGGTCGGACAACGGCGTTGGTGCAACGATGCAGCGGAATGGAATTCCAAGATGTAAAGCTCTTGATACCAAGTAGAAAATAATATTGAAATTTATTATTTAGAATTAATTGAAAATACATTCTCATATCCTCTATTTGTAACAATCTAATTCTCCTAAAAAAGGAAATAAAGAAACTAAGAAAACAAAATAAAATAAAAGATTGTATATCTATTTTCTCTAATTAAAAAGATTCTAAAGAAATCTTTTCTAATTACAACAGTAATAAAACTTAATAATGTAAATTATATTTGTTATATATATATATATATATATATATATATATATATATATATATATATATATATATATATATATATATTTTGAGATTAAGAAAATAATAGCATAAAAATTTAAATTTAAAAGTAAATTTAAATGGCTTAGAATTCACTTTTTAATCAAATACTATCATAATCATATTTAAACTAATGTTATACCATAAATAAACTTTTAGGATAACATTTCAAGATTTAAATATTAAATTTAATAAACCTATGTTCTTTTAAAATTTTATTGTTAAGAAAATAGTCATATTTCAAGTTTTATCTGTTACGTACGCTGGTTCCTTGATTGACATTTATTGTAGTAAGACAAATCGTCATTAAATCTGCAATCTACAATATTAATTTTATACTTTAGATGGTATAATTTGAAATATAATAAGATTTTCTTTCTGAATTGTGTGATTTGAAATATCTATGAATTACATAATTTGGAACTTAAATTGTAAAATGAAAAACAATTTACTAAAAAGGATATAGTTGGTATTTAAAGATTGTGGAAGTGCAGAAAAACATGAGTGCAGGAGTAATGGTGTAGAGGAAGGAACCCATTGCGCATAAGCTCTCTCCCTGTCGAGCATCTTTATCTTTTTTTTCTTACCCTAATTATTATTGAGGTTTTTATTTTTATTTTTTCGTTTTCAAGTGTTTTGATATTATTGATTATATCAATTATCACTTCACTTGTTACATATTTTCAGCCTTCTAAATAATAGTATTTTTAAACTTCTGACACTAGAAATATTCAATCAGTACAAATTAAAAAAAAAAAAAAACTTAACTTTTCGCCTACTTCTATATTTTTCTTAATACAAGTGGTTTTATTACTTTTAACTATATGTTGTATTGTTGAAAAAAACGGCTTAAAAAATTGAAATAACTACTTTTGGAGAAAAAGAAATAAAATGTTAAAAACTATTTTGGATTCAGATGATAATTTATTGGTTGAAATACTCTGGTGATTTTTATATTTGTTCCAAAATTTCATATTTTAATACATTTCAATTAGTTCTTATTTTTTTAAAATATGTAAAAATGAAACCTTTTTTCATATATTTTATGAACTGCATTTTGCACATAATAAGATGAAAATAGTATAAAAAAACATGTTATTTCTTTTTAAAAAGTAGTCGTAGATTATGTGTTTGTTGTCTTTTTCATTCTGATTAAAAAAAAAAAAAAACACACTCACATAATTAATCATCACCTTCCAACACCTTCATACAATTAATATTTCTTCACATCATCTTCACGTATCTTCATCTTATCACCCAATATCACATTCAACACAACTTTTATAAACCTCATTTCCCCTATAATGTTGATATTTTTAACTAAACCTCGACTTTAAGTTCAAAAGCGCATCTGGTGTAGTGGTATCATAGTACCCTCCCACGGTACTGACCGGGGTTCGATTCCCCGGATGCGCAATCATAGTTTTTAATTGAAGTCTCTTTTTATATAAACAAACTTACACCCCTTTAGTTTTTTAAACTGATATTAATATTTATTATGTTTTTTCACTTAATAATTCGCATCTTTGTGAAACTATTTATTCAAAAGGTATAACGAATGTTAGCGATGTTCATTAAAAATATATATTAAGTGAATTGCTTAAAAATTATACGCGACTTTATGAAAAAAATATTAAAAAATAATTTTAGTATAATTTTAAGCCATAGTATTAAGTAAAATTAGACTTTCCAAACTATTTTTTTATATATTTATCTAAAAAATAATCCATTCGATCAGTTGAGTATATTTTGTCAATTTTTTTTATCTGTTTCTCTTCTTACATTAGCTGTTTCTTTTTTTTTCTTAATTTTGTCAACACAATGATAGAATAAAAAAAATATTTATAAATGAGTCTAATAAAATACAAGCAACATAATATGGTAAATTAAGATTGTTTTTTTTTTGTTTTAAAAATAACTCAAATTTTGTTTCCTCTTCTCCTTTTCCTTTATCTTCTTCCTCTCTTTGATTTTCTTCTTCAACGTGTCTCGTGGTTATAGCTCTTGATAGCATTCCAGGTCATATGAATTGCAATTTAAAAAGTCTTTCTCTCTCTCTCTCTCTCATTAAAATCCCAATCTTAATAATGTTGACTAAAAACAGTAGTTGACCCTTCCTCTTTTTCACTTTTTGCACATATCTCAATGACGATAGTGCAAACCTCCACCCTATGCCTGATTGACTGTGTAAAGAGGAGGCTATTAAAGAACAATTATGCCAATGATAATTACAATACTCCTTTGTAATAAATCCACCATCAATAGTTTTAGAAATTAAAATATCCAATAATCAAACTATGGTGAAAGTCTAAGTTAGATATTAAAATTATAACAATATATTTATTTAAAAAGTTTATATATATATATATATATATATATATATATATATATATATATATATATGTTTTTAAAATATAATTTTGTTCTCTTTTTGGTTGACAAATGTCAATTTAGTCCCTCGTTTTAAAAG
>NW_014541837.1:1743988-1760819 GCF_000741045.1 Vigna radiata var. radiata
ATATATATATATATATATATATATATATATATATGTTTTTAATAGCCAATTTTGTTCTCAGTTTCGTTGACAAATGTCAATTTAGTCCCTCGTTTTAAAAGTGATTGAAATAGGTACGCCTGTTTTTTCAGTTGGTACCGGATTATAGTAGACAAAAATACTCTCATACATTATGGATTTTAAGTTTTAAAGTCAAGGATATTTAAATAATTTTTATTCTCAAAACTAAAAAAAAAACAAACTATTACTTACCTCTCTCATTCCTCGCAATTCTTTCTCTTTTATATCTCTCACTCCAACCTTTTTGCTCTATCATCCTATGGTAGATACAACTGAAAAAAAAAATTAGAAATACTCGTCGTTAAACAATTTACCTTTGTAAAGAGTTGAGTCATTGGTATATTTGCCTTCAGGCAAAAGTTCATTCAAGATCTCTTCAATTTCATCATCTTCACTAACCTCTCTAATTTCATCATTTACAGAGGTTGAATCGTCATCTCTTAAAAAACCTTCAGGCCAATTACCAATTCCTTTTAATGTCATTATGCATGTGAAAATTTGATAAAATTTGATAATACAAAAAATTATAAAATGAAAACTCATTATAAAATCATTTTTTGTAAGAAATTGTTTAATAGCGAGTGTTTCTGGTTTTTTCCAGGCGAATTACCAATTCCTTCATATATCATTATGCTTTTGAAAATTAGATAAAATTAGATAAGACAAAAATTATAAAATAAAAATTCATTATAAAATCATTTTTTTTTGTAAGAAATTACTTAATAACTAGTGTTTTTGATTTTTTTTTAATTACAGAGAAAATGTTGGAGTGAGATAGATGAAAGAGAAAGGATTGAGAGGAATGAGAGGGGTGAGTAAAAGTTTGGGTTTTTTTTTTTTTTTTAAGTTTTGAGAATGAATTTTTTTTAAATACCCTTAACCTTGAAACTTAGAGTCTATAATATATGAGGGTATTTTTGTCTACTAAAACCCAATACACATCGTTAAAATGTAGCAACTGAAAGCACGTAAACAAGCCTCATATATATATATATATATATATATATGAAAGAAATCAGAAACCCCAAACCCTTTCATTCCTTTCAACCCTTTATCTTTCAAAATTTCTCTGTCATCACTCCGAACTGCAAAAAATCAGAAACACTCGTTCTTAAACAATTTCTTAAAAAAAATGTTTTTACAAAAAATGATTTTATAATGAGTTTTCATTTCATAAATTTTGTCTTATATAATTTTATCTAATTTTCAGAAGCATAATTTCATCCGAAGCAATTAGTAATAGGCCTGGAAAACAATTAGAAACACTCACGGTCAAACATTTTCTTACAAAAAAATTATTTTATAATGAGTTTTCATTTTATATTTTTTGTCTTATCAAATTTTATCTAATTTTCACAAGTATAATGATATTTGAAAGAATTGGTAATTGACCTGGAAGTGTTTTTTAGGGATGATTATTCAACATCCGCAAATGATGAAATTAGAGAGGTTAGTGAAGATGATGAAATTGAAGAGATCTCGAATGTACATTTTTTTCAAGGCAAATATGTCAATGACTCAACTCTTTACAAAAACAAATTGTTTAACAGCGAATGTTGGAGTGAAAGAGATGAATAGAAAGGGTTGAAAGGAATGAGGGAGGTGAACAAGGGTTTTGAATTTATTTAGTTTTGAGAATAAAAATTATTAAAATACCCTTAACTTTAAAACTTAAAAAAAATCTATAATATATTAGAATATTTTTGTTTACTAAAATCCATCAACTGAAAAAGCATACATATGCAAGTTAATATATATATATATATATATATATATATATATATATATATATATATATATATATATATATATATATATATATATATAAAGAGATGCATACAAAAATAGTAAGGCATTCTAAAGTTTGAACTACTAGATACCATTACAAAGGAAAAAAGGAAACGTATAAGAATATTTTTAAGTTAGTTACAAGGTATTCCAAATTTAGTCATATATTATTTTGTGAGTTTTTTATGCTGTTTTTTTTTTTGTAAAGGTGTTTTCTTATACTATTTTATTCGTGAAAAGTACTGAACGTAGTATTATCACTGATTTAATATAAAAATGAAAATAAAAAATAAAAAAATACATAATAATTTTTGCGCAAACTGAGTGAGAGAGACAGAGTGCGCGGAGTTTTAGTTAGTATTGAACGAAAACTCAACGGAAAAGCTAACAGTTGAAGCTCCTTCTCCTTCGATCTATTACCAATACATTTCCATTTGCAATCTCAAATCTCAATCCTTTGGGATTTGAGCTTTCTTCTATTCTCCTCTTCATCTATCCTCTTCTTTCATTTTCCTTTCCATTTTCCGTGAAATTTCGCTTTCTCGCAACCATGATTACCTCCAGCAAACTCAAATCGGTGGATTTTTACAGGTTAGAATCTCCCTCTCTTCGTATCTATCTCTCTTTTCTTTTCTTCCACAATTGTGCATTTCGTGTTTTTGGATCACCTTGTTTGTTCAATCTATCTATATTTTGAATGCACGTGAAAATCTTCAGCTGCAATGCCGGTGGCTCCGTTAATTTGACCGTAAACTTGTAGTTACCGATTGATTCATATAATGATTATTACTCTTTCTGTTATTCGCTTAATCATCTATGTGTGTGTGTTTTTTTTTTGTCGTGGCATTTAACTCTGTTTTTGGTGAAGCGGTAAATCAATTCAATTCGTTTTGCTTCTGTTATGCATTTGGAAAATGTTTTAGAAGCTGTTGCAATAGCAGTTTCATCGTTTTCCGTGATATATGGAATATTATTGATAAATGTAACCGATGCGGCCTCAATTGTGGTTGTGGACACTTCGGAAACCTTACATTGCGGTTAACATGGTCGCGGACTTATTTGTGAGTTGTGAGTGATTCAGGGAAATGTACAGCATAGGAGAACGTTGATGCGTATTTAATCAGTGTGTGTATATGCAAAAATGGATATTAGTGAATGGGGATTTAGTTTTGAATCTTGTTTGGAATGTGCAGTGACCACTTCCAAGATGTTGAGTATATGGGTAATCAAATGGATATGTCTTCATTAATAAAGACTTTTTATATGCATGAACCTTGTCAACATGTTTCACTTCATATTCACGTATAAGAAATCAAGTGTTTTTAATTTTTATTAGCAAAGCTTCTGGATTTTATTGGTGAGTTTAATTTTGAGATATTATGCTATGAACTATGTGCTATCATCTCCGAGAAAATATTGAATGCTTTTACCGGTCGGGAGAAGCCTTTTGAAGTACTGTGATGTCATACATCGATGCTTACTGAAAGTGCTAAATGTTTTATATGCGAGAAATGGTGGTATATGTAGTCCACTTAGTGTATTTGTTACAAACAATTTAACTTTTAATTGTAAATGGTGAATATCCCGTGCCTTGCACGTTTCCTTCTCGAAATTCATCTGGAATGTGTGAAATCATGGATTTAAAGAGAGAAGATGTTTGAAACTGAAAAGTAGGATATGTTTAATAATATTTAAATGAATTTTGAAATTTGAAAAGGAAAAATTAAGGGCATGCTTGGTTTGGAAAAAACTATTTTGTGCTTTTATTTCTTTCTTGTTTTTACAAACATTTAGAAAATAGTCATTTTGTTTTTAAGTTCAATCCTATTTTCAAATATGTGTACAAAACGCTGAAAACAATTTTTTTTTGTTTTCCTTGTTTCTTATGTAAATCTTTGGAAACATAAAATAAAGTAAAAACAAAGTGTTAATGTTGTGATTATTTGTTGAAAACAATAAATGGAAGCAATAAACAAGAAAAAATGGCATGTTATTCTTTGAGAGAGAGTGGAATAAGAAAATAAATTACTCAAGTAAAAGCATTCAAATTATATAGGGGAAGATTTGTGAATGCACGTAACATTGTCCTTTTGCTGATAAATATGTGCCTACTGTTTGTCTTCTGTCTGCAGAAAAATCCCGAGAGATTTAACTGAGGCTTCAGTATCAGGAGCAGGGTTATCCATAATAGCAGCTCTCTGCATGGTGTTTTTGTTTGGAATGGTTTGTAGCTTTTACCACTAATGTTTATGTTTATCACATGTGAAGCCTTCATGCATGTGTTCTAGGATTGATATTAGGTCTCATGCTTCAATTTGGTTGTCAAAATTCATATTGATTTATTACATGCAACTGTGTTGCAGGAACTTAATAGTTATTTGTCTGTCAGCACCGCTACATCTGTTATTGTTGACAAGAGTAGTGATGGGGACTATTTACGTATAGATTTCAATATGAGGTAAAAGGCTAAATAGGCTTTTTCTATGTTTGTATATATAGCTTCATTGTTTTTCCCACATGGACTTCGTACAGCGTAGAACTTGGGCTGCATGATATTTGTATACCATCACTCTTGTTATCAAGAATGCGTGTAACTCTCCACTTAAAAATCTACAAAGGGCACCTCTTAGGAGTTTGATAACTTAATCATTAAAAATTTGGTTAATTTGTTAAAGAAAATGAATTGTAATTTGACGTCTTAATAGACAGAAATTATTTCCTTCGACAGGTTTACTTACCTATTATTTTTCATATAGTATACCTCTTTCTTCCTTTCAAACTGGATTTGAAGCTGTAAAACTGGAACCCTGTTTTAATTATTTTTATACATTTGATATGACGTGATGGTACATGAGAGTGGCATGAAATCAAGGATTGCTGTTGTGATAACTGTGTTTTATATGTTTCATGATTTTTCTGAGTTTGTATTACCTGTTCAATTCATATAGCAACTATAGCTATTTATCGTATTTTTCTTACTATGTATGACTGTTTATGAACTTTTGTGCTCTCTATATATTGTTTCTTGCTGATGGCTTCAATTTATATTGTAGTTTTCCTGCCCTTTCTTGTGAGTTTGCAGCGGTTGATGTGAGTGATGTGCTGGGCACAGTAAGTTTCTATTATTTTCTTTTGATCATCTCTTACAAAAAAAAATATTTATGCTTCTGGTTTTAGAAATTTTACTTTGGTTTTTGATTAGTTAATTAAATGTGTCATAGACTCCCTGAGTTTACCATAGTACTGTAGCAAAAAAAAATTAAAATCTCCAAGTATTTATTAGTTCCATTTGTTTAACATAATAAGTTTATATGTATTCATTAAAATTGAGTAGCAAAGAATTGGCTAAACATGAGTATTCTATTCACGGAAGATACATTGTATAATTTTGTGAATTCAGACCTAAGGAACCTGTAATTAACCACTAGAAAAAGTTCATTGAATCTTGTTCATCAATAGATTTTCAAAATTCTATATGCCATATTTTCCCTTTAAATGTGAATCCTGTGCACTGAAATATAACAAGTACTTCAAATAGATCTATTACTTCTTTTCGCACTATTCCTTATGTTCCGAATGACAAAATCCTCATCTTTTTATGAATTGTATGTTTTCCTGTGCTTTAATTCCTTCTTGTCTCTGTTTGTTGATATTTCCATGTCCTTAATTTGTGACCTCTTGTTTTCAGAACAGGCTGAATCTAACAAAAACAATTCGCAAGTTTTCCATTGATTCAAATTTAAGAACCACTGGTCACGAGTACCATTCAGAACCAGCTACTACCAACATAAAGCACGATAATGAAGTACATGAAGAATCCATTGGAGGTTCTCTTGAACTCACAACAGATAATTTTGATAAATATGCTCACCAGTAAGTGGGTTAATCAAGAAATTCATTCTTTTTTTGTTGTTTTTTTTTAGTTTCAGCTATACTAGAGATGACTAGTTCTTTCTCTCTGGTGTCTGGGACTGAACAATATTTTTGTACCATTAACCCCATTCTGAATAACCTTTTGGCAGGTTTCCAATTACAGTTGTTAATTTTTATGCTCCTTGGTGTTATTGGAGTCAAAGATTGGTAATTATTTTATCTTCGTTTATTGTTCCTCATTAGTTCAACAAATAAGGGGTTCCTCTTTTCTTTATTGTTGTCTAAATACATTAACTTTTCTATTTCTATTATCAATGACTTTTATCCCTTAAGAAATAATCGTTCGGTTAGGTAAGTAGGGGTAAGGGCTAATTTGAATGCTTACTGCAATGCAACCTCATCATCAAATACACTTTAACGGTGACTAATGCAACTCATGCTGCAGAAGCCTAAATGATATGCCATTCAAAGGGTGTAAGTGTTGCATAGTGCATGTAATCTGCATATATAAGATGATCGATGAATTACAAAATTGTGATGAAAAAAATCATGTAGAAGTTGTTCTGTTTAACGTTTAAGTTTTTGTGTGACACTTTTGTCATCTATTTCCTTTCAGAAACCTTCATGGGAAAAAGCATCTAAAATAATTAGAGAGAGGTACTTCAATTTTTACAGTGTTTTCCTCGGTCCTAGAGATTAGACTTTTATAATTTGATGTAATATCTGTACGATTGCCTTTTTATGAAGATATGATCCAGAAACGGATGGTCGTATTGTTATGGGGAGGGTAGATTGCACTCAAAATGGAGAATTGTGCCGGAGGTAGTACCCCTTTTTTAAGAACGTTTCTTGCAGCTATTTATCTCCTTGATCTTTCTGTAGTGTTTATTGATAATTTAGGTTTTCTATCGTTCATAATTTTACTGAATCGTAAGATTTTTTAAGTTTTACCGTGGCTGAAAGTACAGAGATAATATATTTGTAATAAAGGGAGTTACGCTGATGGATGATTGGTGAAAACGATTACTTATAGATTAAACTTTCAGCCGAAGAAAATAGGAAGAAAATAGGGAATAACTCATTGTTTGAAAACTCACGTAAATTAGAGATACAATAAAAAAATATAGTATATAAATGTGAGATAAGTTTCACGTTACAAAGTTTTATAAGATTGAATTAAAATTAAATTATAAATAAATTAAATATTTTTATGTCGAATTTTTTGCTGAAAAAGATGTTATCTAAAAATATATCCAAAATATGATATATTACTTTAGAAGCTGATTTTCTATAGTTAAATTAAGTTTAAATCTCAAAATTTCACATTGTTCCCCTAGGATTTGAGTACTGTGGACGATGTGCAAACAAATTATATGTAGGCATTAGAAAATGGACTTGATTTTTCAATTTTACCAAACTTCAAATTTGCTTTTCATCAATTAGTCTTACCCATCACTCATATTAGCTATTACTTAGGGGATATTAAGGCAGTGGGATGGATTTTTAAAAATCGATGAAATAGAGAGCAATGGAAGGATTTGAAAAACGAGAGCGGGGACAGGGAAAAAAGAGACGGGACAATAATCTCTTTAAATCTTAACTATTTGATGTGTTACATGTCTTGATATGATCACAAATCCTAGAGCTCTATCCCTTAGTTAGACTAATCATATTCCTACTATGTGGGAACCAATTCTAAAAGACTATCAAAGATATGATCAGGATAGCCTTGGATATTTCCATATAGTGTAACAAAGATATTCGTTCTTTTGTCATATTATTTAATGTATTCTTTCGTTGCATCCGGGAGATTAGAATCATGTTAAGTTCGTGGATTATGACCAGAAAATCTTATGATATAGGTTTATAGATATGTGCTTAGCTTACTATAATGATGGAGATGATCTTTGTCCAGAAAAGCGTTTGTTATTTATGCTGACTTTTCTATTTTTCCTTATCTTTTTTGGTATTCATTCCAATATCCAGCCATCATGTACAAGGGTATCCTTCAATTCGTATCTTTCGAAAAGGAAGTGATGTGAGGTAATAATGCAAGATCTCTTTTTACACTTTTCTTTTTGGGAAACATACTTGTATGCATGCGATTTTTGAGGTATTATATGCTTGCTTATTTGCTCAAATCTTGTCTAGAACGGGAATAATGATCAAAGGCCAACAATGGTAATGATAGAAAATTTGGGAGAATGCAGGGATTTTTGTTTGTAAAAGGTGGACCAGCTTAACTTTAGAAGGAAGATCATATGGTAATTTGTGATGTGAGTCATGTCCTATATAGTAATAATGTAAGGTAGCTTGGTGCTGCTGCTGACACTTTCCTTCTTGAAAGTCGTAGCAGTGAATAATTCTATCTGTAGGCAATCTCAATTCAACGAAATCTACACGATTGAACATTCGGAATATTGAACCTCTCTGGTCTGAGATTTGGGTTTTAAAGTTTTAGATTTCTGATCATATCTAGTCATCTTCTCTCCTATTTCAGGAGTGACCATGGACATCACGAGCACGAGTCCTATTACGGTGATCGCGACACAGATAGCCTAGTCAAGGTAAACATATATTTAGTTTAAAAATTAGCATTATATGCTTTGAGTTTAGCATGAAAGAGTCCAGACAAAGCTTTTTAATGTAATCGAACATCACCTCTTTACCATTAGAGTGAAACATACCTGATATGAAGTATCTCACCTGCAGACCATGGACAATTTAGTGGCGTCTCTTCCTTCAGAATCTCAGAAGTTAAGTTTGGGGGATAAATCCACTTTTGCGTCTCATACAAAAAGACCAGCACCATCAGCTGGAGGATGTAGAATTGAAGGATATGTGCGTGTTAAGAAGGTATACTTCTGTATGGTTAAATTAACCTACTGCAATGTAAAAAAACTCCAGTACTTTCGTGTTTTGAGTCCGAGGATGAACTAACATTCACAATGCTCTGGAAATAACTGACACATTAGGTCCTACCTAGTTTTTAAATTGTCTTTTTGCCTTTAATAGAAGCTATTGTTTTTAATATTGAAATAATAAAAAATTGTACAGGGGATATGACCTCCTGTTCTTTTAAAAAATATACATATATTATGCTGAAACATAAGCTATTTTGCTCTCTGCAGGTTCCTGGAAACTTAATCATCTCAGCTAGATCCGATGCCCATTCCTTTGATGCTTCCCAAATGAACATGTCACATGTCATAAACCACTTATCTTTTGGAAGGAAAGTGTCACCTAGGGTTATGAGTGATGTGAAGCGCTTGATACCTTACGTAGGTAGCAGTCATGACAGGCTGAATGGCCTGTCATTTATCAACACACGTGATTTAGGAGCAAATGTTACTGTAAGTTAATAGTTAACATAAAAATCCCTACCTCGTTAACTTTTTTATTTGAGAATGTGACTTTTTATGGTTTGTATCACCATATTTGATTATTAATGGAGAAGTTATATAGACCTGCATCTCCCAGAGTAAGATGCCGTAGATATAGGTTGCCCAGGGCGTGATGAAGTTCTATTCATTTTTTAGACTATAATACATATTGTTCCCTATAAATTGCATTCCAGCATTTCTCCTTCACTCATAATCTGGAATTTTTTTTATACACTACTGACTGCTGCTAGACTTCTAGAATAAAATATACAGAAATAAATAAAAGCTTTACTCTCCTATGCATGGTGAAGTTATATCACTGATTTCTAAAGGGCTCTAATCTTTAACCTTCTTAACTCTTTGTTTTGCTATCTAAAATGTGGGAACTTGTTGAACGTATATGTGTTTGAATTTTTGCATGCATCTGTAGTCTCTGAAGCATCCAAAAGGATAACAAATGAAAAAAAAAAAGCATTATGGAGGTGGAGGCAATAAATCCATTTACAAGTTCCTTCATTAGTTGTTAATATCCTCAGAGATAACACAACTTCTAATATAATCTAATCTTTTGGTGACTTTAGACACGGTCATTACCTTCATTGATGTTTGATAACTACAGAAAATATGAGCGCATCTCCGATGCTTGGAGATTGATTTACACATTTATCTGATATCTGTGGCTACAGATGGAGCATTACCTTCAGGTAGTTAAAACAGAGGTGATAACAAGAAAAGATTATAAATTAGTTGAGGAGTATGAGTATACAGCGCACAGCAGTGTTGCACAGAGTTTACACATTCCTGTTGCTAAGTTCCATCTTGAGCTCTCTCCCATGCAGGTCTGCAAATGGAGATTATGGATTTCATTAAGTTTCCGCTTTCTTTATAAGTGTAGTTGGTTTACATGACATTTTTTGTGGCAGGTCTTAATAACAGAAAATCCGAAGTCCTTTTCTCACTTCCTTACGAATGTCTGTGCTATTATTGGGGGTGTTTTCACGGTTTGTATCTCATATTGTGGTTCAGCAACTGTGTTGTCCTCTATTGGTATGGTTGACGAGTCTTCTCTGTGGTTTTCAGGTTGCTGGAATTTTGGACTCCATTTTGCACAACACTATTAGACTAATGAAAAAAGTTGAGCTTGGCAAAAATTTTTGATAGATAGCTGTTGACAATTTATTATAGCATAGGACTGTTGATTTCGCCAGATCCACTTTAGCGAGGAGGTCTTTTGGCAGATTGTTATCTATGGATCCACCGTAAAGCATACAAATATAATATTGTTTAGTTTTTTATTCAGTTAAACGATAATTACATGAATTGGGAACTCCATAAATACATCATGTATTTGCCTCCACTAATTTTTTGTACTGTTATGATGATAACTTAATGTTGCTATGATATTAGATTATTAATGATTTTGAATGTGAAATTGGGACTAAATTGATCAAATGTTTAAAACGAACAATTTGACTTGCAGCCTGTGCCACCTAAGGGCCTGTTTTGGTTCTACAATATTAGAATACCTAATCTGAAGTTATGAAAAAATGTAAGACTTGTTATCCAAAAGTTCCATGCAAGAAGACTACACACACGAGAGGCATAAATTTACGACAGGGATTAATACATTATGTATTAACAATGTTTTCACTTAAATGATCTTTACTGTTTTTGAATGTTAAAATCTTGAATAAAAAGATATATTTCATATTTTATCAAATTATAGAAATTCCAAAGTTTTTAATTTTCAATAATTTCTCTTTATTTTTAAAAACATTTCATTGTCATTCTCTTTTACATTACATAGGTCTTTAAGTTTATAAAAGAAATCAGTATAATGGTGAAAAAGAAAAGTGCAAGGGTGTGGAAGTCTGATTTGAAAAAATATTATAATATCGTTATAATTTATCTACAGTTTTTTATCATTTTTCTTTAAATTTTTATTAGTTATTTTAAATAAAATTTAACTTAGCTAATTTTTTATTTATTTTGTATTCATTTTTACAAAATAGTAGTATAAATAAGTTTTTTAACTTTTATACTTTATTTATTCAAAATAAAACAATCTTAACTTAATAAATAAATTATTGAAAAAAATATAAAGATGTGTTCTTTTAGGATCTCTTAAAACTCCAAAATAAACATCTCCATTAGATACGGACTAATTTCGTTAATCTAGCATATTTTATTTTGTGACTAGATTACAATTAAAAATAGCTTTACTTTATTTCAAGATCAACATGTATACATCATACTTTTACAATCATCAAATACGAACACACAAAAGGGTACATATTTTGTCAGCTTATTTTTCAATTTTCACAAACAAATATCAAATACCATCCCAACTTTGGAACAAAGTTCAGTTTAATAACACTGAACTCAAAGTATATAGGAAAAAAGAAAATTTGTGGAAGAAAAAAAAGTAAAACTAAAAAAATTATACTCAACCACTCATACAACATCATACACTCCACTTACAAAGAGAAAAACAGAACTGAGGCCATGAATAATGCTCCAACAGAACCAGCAAAACTGACCAGAATTGAGGAAGCAGCATTGTGAGGAGGAGAAGGAGGAGAAGGTTGGTCAGTAACAGGAGCTGGAGCTGGTGTTTGGTTAGAGGGTGGAGATGGCGGAGAAGCAGCCTCTTGCTGAGGAGGTGCTGCCACTGGAGATGGAACCTGTTGCTGAGAAGGTGCTGGGGATGGAGCTACTGATTGTGTTGTAAACTGAGAAGGAGAAGGTGAAGGACTTGTTTGGTTAGTGTATGTATTTTTGTTGTTCCTGTCAGCCAGCACAATGACCACCAGTTTCTCATTTTTGAGACAGTTGTTTTTGTTTCCACTGATGAAGTAGTGAGGCCCTGATTGGCTGAGCTTGATCACTGTGTGGCCGTCTGAGAATTTTTCAGCGTATGCATCAGTGTTGCAACTGTCATAGTCTTTGCTGCTTACTTGAATCACTGAGTCTTTGCCAGAAGGGTAATTGAACACTGCAATTGTAATTTGTGTAGTTGAAATATATAACTCCACCCTTTTCAATAACCAACTACACCATATTTTTTAACTGAAATCATTGATTGTGTCATTTTACTTGTTGCAAAGTTTTATCATTTTAGTGTTGAAAAGGTATAGGTAGAACACAATGTTTGAATCCTTTGGATTAGTGTAGCATTGTGGTTTAAAAGGTTTTTAAACTTCCAATAGGCAAAGTACAGTTTTATTTATCATAACAGAACTAAGGAGAAATAAATTTACTGAAAATCATAACTTTTAGTAGGTCTCACTCATCTCATATTTAACAAGTTTCTCTTAAATGGTAGTTTTCAATAAACTTTAAGCAATATTAAAGTATGTATTAACAAGATTACGTCACAAAAAGATAGGTTTTTTTTTTCTTAATCTCGTTTATATCAAATCAATTACATATGATTAGACTATGTTATGTAAACAAATCTAATTCCACAAATCCAACTAAAAAAACGTCATTTAATTTAGACAAGTTAAAAAGGAGAATGATATTTCAACACCAATTTTTTTGACACCATTTTGACACTGCACACGTGTCAAAATGTGATTGGATGATTTCAAATTAAAAAAAAACAAACTTTGATTTTTCTCTTTCAAATATGTCTTTGCTTCAGCTTTTTTTAATTTGAAATCGTCCAACCACATTTTGAGCGTGTGGTGTAAAAAATTAGTGTTAAAATATATTTTCCGAGTTAAAAATGCCTCACTTGTTTCCCCTGCCTTGGATGAAAGTTAAAACCAATGAAGACATGCATAAGATTGGTGACTTAAAGTTTGAATAGAAACTTACCTAAAGAGTCTCCTATTTGAAATCTGCTCTTTTGTGCCCATTGACTATAAGGGTTAGAATTGGGGTCACTTGGCACACTCCAACCCTTTTGGCCTCCAACAATGAATTCATAGGCACGACAGTTGTGCAGCATCAGGAAGAGACAGAACAAGATCAAGGCATGAACCACTTCATTTGACCTTAAAATGATGGTAGCCATTGAGAACAGGCAAGTGGGTATTGCACAGCAAATGGTGGAAATGTTGGAGATAGAGAGATGCAATAAACTGGACAAACATCATGGTTTTTGTAGGCATCAGATGCATGTAAACTTTACAAACTGTGGCAGTGAAGCTTTTGAAACTTTTTCTTATTCTCTGCCTCTTTGGGTTACTTTGATTCTGGAGCAAAGCATAAGTTCTCTTTCCTTGTTAGGAGTTATTTCTTTGAAGCTTTCATATTAATAATCTATGAACGTGCATCAATTTATACTTTGCTTATAGGCATTCTACTTTTTTGTGTATAAAAATTCTAGAAAAGCTCACATCATATATCTTATTTCAATATAACAACTCGGAAATTACAATAGAGTAATTAAGAGGATTATTGGCTAAGATTTGGTATTAATGAGTAATGAGGAACTTCTAAGATCCTGCCTTTTTCAAAATAGTTAGAGGAAGAATGTGTAGGCTTTCAATTTTGGCAAAAATATCTAATTAGTGCAATTTTTTTTTTTCAAAATTATTGAAATTGTGTAAGTTTTTAAAAACTACGAAAAAAAATCTAGTCCTGCAATTCGGTACGTCAGACTTTTAAGATGAAGTCATTCATCTTAATACGATACGATTTGAGTATATTGTGATATAAATTCAAATCATGTAAATAGGTATGACTTTAATACATTATAATTTTATTTTTAATTAATTGAAATAATGTAAGTTTGACATGACTTCACTTTAGTTAATTAAAGTTGTGTTAAATTAACATAATTTCTTTACACTGAAATAGTATCAAGTTAAAATAATTTATCATTTTTTTATTTGTTTAAAACTTATATCATTTTGATAATTTTGAAAAAATAGTTATCCAAATTTTTGGTGCTTTTATTTATTTTTTAAATGATGTTTAATTAATTCATTTATATGAGATTCAGCATGTCATTTTTGTCTGAGAAAACTTCCAATTTAAATCCCTAATATTACAATATTATCCTATGAATTTTAGAAAAAAATGTACTTATTTTTATCATTCAATTTCAAACTATTATGTATGATAATTATCTTTTATTTTATAATAACACATCATCAATAATTAGTTGCTTATTTAAAAATATAAAAAAATTACATAAATGTATATTTTATTTTTATTTCTTAAATTAATATACTTTAAAAATAATATAAACTTCTATAATACTAATATTTTATACACTATGATGTAATAGAATCAAAGTATAGTTTCTCTGTCTTACAAAGAATTGTCATAAAAGTTATATCAATACTTTTGATAATTAAATGACTATATAAATATGTGTAAAAATTAAACAGATATTATATTCATATAGTTTTACATAATTATACTTGTAAACAAATTAAATAATTACTCTTTATTTTATTTCAAAGTTATAAATTATATAAGTGGACAAAATTAAAGATTTTTGACATATTTTAATATTATTAATAAATATTACGATCAAAGTTCTCAATATTATAAAAAAATATTACAAACAAATATAATTGATGCAACTATAGTTATAGTTCCTAACGTACACAAAAGAAACTTCGACTATATGATAAGAAAATGTGATCATAAAGTATTTTTAAAATCTTAGTTGAGTTAAAACAGTTCATTTATGTTTCTACTTTTTACATTATAATTTTTATCACTCAATATATAATATTCAATGTATAGGATGATAAAAAAAATTTGTGTCCGTGAATATTCAGATAAATCCGTGACGAGTAGTGGATACTCATAGATATTTATTATTCACGAGTTAATTTCTATTTATAAATGGATCAAATATGAATATTATATAATCTGATCCGTAAGTATCTGTTATTCGTAAAAAATAAAAATAAAAATTTAATTTATATTTTATTTAATTAAATTAAATTTAAAATAAATTAATTTATATTTTATTAAATTAAATTTAATTACAATTAAATTTTAATTTATATTTAATTTAATTTATATTAAATTTTAAGTATTTTTTGTAATTTTATTTAATTTTTTTTTAAATATATATTTTTTAATATTTATGGATATCCGCATATGCTTGTGAGTTTTTTTTTAATGGGTATCCACATAAATAATGAACAAGTTGCGGGTTGAGTTTTCATTTTATAGGTTGGACGTTGCTTCCTTTACCACCACCACTTCTTCCTGCACCTCCTCAAACTTTTCCAAAACATTTTTAATTATAAAAGTACCATTTTTTTTACTTTAATTATATTTAATTATTTTTTTCTGAAACCTAAATTCCTACCCTCATTTTCACTCTCTCCTGCAACTACACCCCCCTCCAACTCTCCCAACTTTTCCAAATCCGTTTTTCAGAAACCTAAATCTGCTCCCCTGTTTACTGCTCGTATCTCCAATGAAAATGTAAAAATGAAAATCCCTAGAAAAAAGCTAAAAGCATAAGAAATTTAATTGTTTTACAAAGAACGCAATACAACAAGTTGTTGAAGAGTAAAAGCGGTCCAAAGAGCCCAACTGCATCAATGGGGCTAATTACAACAAAAATGGCAGTAATGAAATACAACCAGGACGAAAAAAAGAGTTAGTGAAATTTTTCTTTCCAGATAAGATATACCACACCTATATATCAAATATGCTGACAAAATACAATATATAAACAAAACTAAAAGAAAAGGCAAAATTTAAAACCCATTCACCCATGAGAAGAGTCTCCCAGGCTTCCAAGAAAAGTGCTGACATTTCAGGGCTTGAAGACTTAATTGGTTAAATCTGAAACAGATGTAAAACTATTAAAGCAGAAAGAAAACCTTAACTGATCACATTAAAAGCGTAATTGATTAAATTGTGTGAGGATGTGAAAATCCTATAAATAGAAAACTTGCGCTTTGTTTCAATACAACACATGAACTTACACTTTCATAACTAACTTGTTTGTTGAGTATTGATTGCAGGAGCATCTTAGAACAAGTCTTGAAGAATCAAAGATCTCATTTAGGTTATTCCTAAAGATTCTTGCAAGAAAGTTGTGCTGATACATTGCTGATCAATTCTACACGTCTAGTGTATTCTTTGAGAATCAATGTCTACTTTGCAATCAAGAGGATTGTGTTCTTGTTGCCGTGAGCTAGGAGGAAGAACCGTGGTGTTTTGGATTGAGAGTTGGGATTGCTCTCAAGGTGTACAAAAAGTTGGGGTTGCTTTCTGGGTTTGTGAGATTTAGAGGTGTTCACATCTTGTACTGTAAGTGATATTGAGTGGAAAAGGAGAGTGCATTAAGAGGGGATATCTTTGTATTCTTATGGATATGTGCTTCCTTTTGCCTTGTATGCATTGGAAGGGTTGTTCGGGTATTGAACCTTCCTTGTGTGTGGGTGAAGGTGTCTTCCTTGTCCTCGTGTAGTAGGATTACATGTTCCTTAGCTAGATTTTGGGACTACTTGAACGTATCTGTATGAGGAATCTACAAATTGGGTTGTAAGAGCGACTATAGTCAGTGAGGTAGGGTACATGAGTGTGATTCATTCTTTCCACTATGGTGTTATGATATGGTTGATGAGGATTGATGAGTGCATATTTATGCCCACATTTATGCTTTAAAATTCAAATTTTTGATGAGATATTTGTGCTTAAATGGTTGATTTAAAGTGAATCTNTGTGAAGTTGAATTGTTGGGTTTTGGAATTAAAGAGGCTTAAAAAGTGATTTTAATTGCATAAATTATTCTT
>NW_014541837.1:1762694-1764804 GCF_000741045.1 Vigna radiata var. radiata
GTTGGAGTGATCAAATTCACTCCATCCATCGTCTTGTTCAACATGTCTTGATTTTCTTTGAACGTACGNAGACGATGACCATTTACCTTGAAGATCCTGTCAGAAGATTCTTCCTTGATCTCCACTGCTCCATAGGGAAATATTTGTGTTGCAATGAACGGACCTTCCCATTTGGAGCGTAACTTACCACTCATAGGCCCTACCTTGGACTTGTACAGTAACACCTTTTGACCTATGTTGAAGTCCTTTTTGGTTACAAGCTTTTGGTCATGGAATTTCTTGGTTTTTTCTTTATAAAACTTGGAGTTTTCATAGGCTGCGAGCCTAATCTCCTCTAGTTCTTGCAATTGGAGCTTCCGCTCTTTCCCTGCTCCATCCATGTCCAGATTACAAGCTTTCACAGCCCAATAAGCACGGTGTTGAATCTCTACAGGTAGATGGCAAGCCTTTCCAAAAAAAACCCTAAAAGGTGACATGCCTATAGGCGCTTTGTAAGTCGTCCGATGTGCCCAAAGTGCATCATCCAATCGTGCAGCCCAATCCTTCCTATTCGAGTTCACCAACTTTTGCAATAACTTCTTGATTTCTCTATTAGAGACCTCAGCTTTTCCATTAGTTTGGGGGTGATATGGTGTAGCAATGCGATGTGTCACCCCGTACTTTTTCAACATATTTTCTAACAACTTGTTGCAAAAGTGGGTCCCCTGATCACTAACGATGGTTCGTGGTATTCCAAACCTACAGAAAATGTTAGTCTTGACAAAACTCATAACAACTCGAGCATCATTAGTCCTTGTAGCTATGGCTTCCACCCATTTGGAGACATAGTCTACATCAAGTAAAATATAAGAAAACCCAGAAGAGGAAGGAAAAGGACCCATGAAATCAATACCCCAGATATCAAATATCTCACAATACAACATGGGTTGTTGAGGCATTTCTTCTCTTTTGGTGATGGATCTGGCTGCCCTCTGACATTGCTCACAGTTTTCATATGTCCTCCGTGCATCTTTAAAGATGGTAGGCCAATATAATCCACAATCCAACACTTTCCTACCTGTCCTTTGCGTGCCATAGTGTCCTCCAAAAGGTGATGAATGACAAAATTCAAGCACATAAGGTATCTCTATGTCAGGAACACACCTCCTCACGACTTGGTCACTACCAATGCGCCATAAGAACGATTCATCCCATACATAGTACTTCGCCTCACTTTTCAGTTTGGCTCTCTCAGATTTGGAGAAAGATGGAGGAATAACTGAAACAGCCAAATNATTAACAATGTCAGCAAACCAAGGTTCAGGATACATACCTTTTACAGAAGACAAGGCCAATAGAACTTCATCAGGAAAGTCATCCTGAATAGGAATTTCATCTTCTTCTTTTTCAATTCTACTTAGATGGTCTGCTACTAGGTTATGGGCTCCACTTTTGTCCNTAATCTCAATATCAAACTCTTGGAGCAATAACATCCATCTGATCAACCTTGGTTTGGAATCTGCTTTCTTTAGAAGGAATTTCAATGCAGCATGATTTGTATAAACAATTACCTTGGATCCAAGTATGTATGATCTAAATTTATCCAAGGCAAATACAACAGCTAGTAATTCCTTTTCAGTTGTGGTATAATTTGCCTGTGCAGTGTCCAATGTCCGGGAAGCATAGCATATCACATGTGGTTGCTTCTCATCTCTTTGTGCAAGTACTGCTCCCACTGCAAAGTTTGATGCATCACACATCAACTCGAATGGCAATGTCCAATCAGGTGGTTGGATGATAGGAGTGGTAGTGAGTGCCCTTTTCAAGGAATCAAAGGCGGCTTTGCACTTCTCTCCAAAGTCAAATGGTACATCCTTCTGAAGTAAGTTGGAGAGAGGATTGGCTATCTTGCTAAAGTCCTGTATAAACCTCCTGTAAAACCCTGCATGACCAAGAAAAGATCGAACCTCTCGTACAGAAGAGGGGTAAGGCAATTGTGAAATAACATCAATTTTAGTAGGGTCTACAGATATACCATTCCTGGAAACAACATGACCCAAAACTATACCTTGTTCCACCATAAAGTGACACTTTTCAAAATTCAAGACAAGGTTAGTTTCCTCACATCTCT
>NW_014541837.1:1766859-1768818 GCF_000741045.1 Vigna radiata var. radiata
TTTACCAAGCTTGACACATTTCTTCCCAAATTCACAACCTCATTATCTCTAATGCGCCTTTTATTTGTGCAAAGTTCTTTTAAAAACTTGGCGTATTTAGGGATTTTTTTAACAACATCTAGCAAGGGAATGTTGATCTCCACCTTTTTGAAAATATTCAGGATCTCTTGGTCTAATTCCTCCATTTTTTTTTTCTCGGCTTCAACCGATTGGGATATGGAGGAGGTGGAGAATAAGATGAAGAAGAATTTTTAGAAGAAGAGTTAGGAGGTACTAACCTGGATTTTTAAGTGGTAGTCTCAGGTGATGGTTCATTTGGTCCTCCATTGTCATCAATTTGTGCTTCTTCTTCTTCCTTATCTTCATCTTTTTGGACTCCTTCAGGGCCTTTTACTTGCATACCCGTTCTCAAAGTTATAGCATTTACATTCCTCGGGTTGATCACTGTTTGTGGAGGCAGTTTATTTGATTCTTTAGTCTCTAACTTATCCACCCTCTGAGTCAACTCTGCAATTGATTTCTTGATTTCTGAATTTTGCTTAAGCATTATTTTCATGAAATCTTGCAGTGATATTTCGGGTTGAGATTGTTGCCTTTGTTGAGGTGGAACATAAGGTTGCTAGTTCTGCTGATACCTATTTGAGGATGAATCATGATAATTCTGGTATGGTCTGTTTCCTCCAAAAGTGTTTGCAGCAAAAACTTGAGATGNGTTTTCCACAGTAGTTTCCATCAAGCTTGGACATTCATCAGTGTAGTGATCAGTTGAAATGCAAATTCCACACTTCTTAGCAATATGTGGAGTGGAGGTTTTAAACATACTTGCAATCTTGTCGAGTTTGCTTTCTAAATTATTCAATCTTTCGTCTATCCTCCTTCCATCAACTACACCATTTTCAATTNCATGTACTCCTTTCAANAAAGTTACTGAATTTTCTCTTGTTCCATATTGTTGATTATCTACTGCCTTCCGTTCTATTAGATCTATCCCATCTTCTGGTGACCTGTCTAAGAAAGATCCTCCGCTTGCAGCATCTGCCCATGACCTATCAGTTGGACTTAATCCTTCATAAAAGCATAGAATAAAGTCTGTCATTTGAAGCTGAGGGCATGAAGCACATACCTTCTTGAATGTTTCCCAATATTCACTGAGATTCTCTCTATCTCTCTGTCTTATATCTTGAATTTCCCTACGGATGGCAGATAGTCTGGATGCAGGAAAAAACTTTTCAAGAAATAGTCTTTCAATGGTTTCCCAATTTGTAATCCGTGCAGAGCGATAATACCACCAATCTTGAGTTGCTCCTTGAAGAGTAAAAGGAAAAGCTCTCATCTTCAGGCTTTCTATTGTGATCCTGGGAGATCTGAAATTTTCACATAGCATGTGGAATTGTCTCAAGTGTTTGTGTGGATTCTCCCTTGATAACCCATTGAACTTCGGTAAGGCATTTAGCAGGTCAGGTCTCAACTCCCACTCCTCATTGGGGTATTCAATGTTACTTTGGGTAACTGTATTGTGGGAGGTGGCTAACTGTCTAATGGTTCTCNGTGCNATTCTGTTTNGGTTAGGATCAGGTAAGGGAATGGATGGTATGTTTGTGACTGGAGATGATAAAAGTGGTGTGGCTTCAGATGTAGGAAGTGTTCCCTCAGTAGAACACACAAATTTCAATTTTCTCCGCACCTTACGCAAATTCCTTTCAACTTCCGGGTTGATTTGATAGAATTCTCTCGGGTTAGCTTTGGTCATGCACTAAGAATCTGCTTGAAGTTGTTTCTCTGTTTTTGACTTCTTTTTGTTCTTCCGTTCTCGCTTAAGAAAAAGATTTCAAATGAGATATGAGAAATACTTTGTTTGGGTCCACTCCCAAGAAAGAGAGGTGCGTCACAATGGACAACTTAAGTACCAAGTCTTTCCTAGCCAGAGTATATTCAAACTAGCTTTAAGTGTTTCTCAAG